>NW_027142489.1:78426-207335 GCF_026170545.1 Melanerpes formicivorus | reverse complement strand
CAGGACTTCTGAGCAGTAAAGATCTGTCTTCTCATGTGATGGAACTCTCCCTGTGAGATATTTTAGCCATCTCATTTCAGACCTGCTGAGTTCCCACAGGCATCAGAGGAGGCGATGCCCACGGGCACCTCCGGGAGGTGGGAGCTGTGCTGCCTGCCCCTGCACACCAGGGAGCCTGAGGGCTTTGGACACAAGCAGGGGGCTGGTACTCACTTGGCCCCTGGAGCCCAGCTCGGCTGCAGTTAGGTGGTGCTGAAAAGAGACCTCCTGAAGGTGTCCTCCTTGCTCACGGAGCAGGGCAGGGGATGAAGCCCTGGGTCTGGCCAGCAGATCAAGAGAGGAGATTCTGCCACTCTGCTGAGACCTCCCCTGGGGTGCGGTGTTCAGCTCTGGGGCTCTCAACACAAGAAGGACCTGGACCCACTGGAGAGGGTCCAGAGGAGGCCACCAAGATGCTCAGAGGGCTGCAGAACCTTCCCCTGTGGGGAGAGGCTGAGAGAGTTGGGGCTGTGCAGCCTGGAGAAGAGAAGGCTGCAGGGAGAGCTCAGAGCTGCATTTAAATACCTGAAGGGGCTGCAGGCAGGCTGGGGAGGGACTGCTCAGAAGGGGCTGTGGGGCTAGGCCCAGGGGCAATGGTTTGGAGCTGGAGCAGGGCAGAGTTAGGTTGGAGCTGAGGAGGAAGTTGTGCAGAGGGAGGCTGGGGAGAGCCTGGCCCAGGCTGCCCAGGGAGGTGGTGGAGACATTCAAGGTCAAACTTGCTGTGGCTCTGAGCAGCCTGCTGGAGTTGGAGGTGTCCCTGCTGCCTGCAGGGGGGTTGCACAGGGTGCCTTTGCAACCCGATGCCGGTTTCAGGGGTGAGGATGTGGCCAGTTTCAGGGAGGAGGGTGTGGGTGGCTGGCGTGCAAGCACACCCCGAGCTTGCTTTTGGGGAAGGGAAGACAGTAAGGAGAGAGATATTTAGCCCCGGGGCGGGGGGGGGCACTTCCAGTGAAACTAGCCCCAGCACGCCCGGTTTCGGCGTGCAGCCTGTCCAGCGAGGCCAGGTTAATGCTCAACCAGGAGCCCCTGGCAGCGCCCAGCTTGGCACGCTGCCCTCGTATTGTCCCGGGTTAGGGACTCCACTCCCGGCCACGGGGGGAGGCAAGCAGGACCGCGGGGACAAAGTGCAGGGGTGGGCAGCTGCCGGTGCGGGCTGGGGTGGCAGGCAGGGCGCGCACGGGCAGGGCCTGGTCTGCGCGGGCTTGGCGGTGGCCGTGCACACCGGAGAGAGCGGCTGCGGAACCGGGCCGGGCCGAGCCGTGACAAAGGGGGAGAGGCGTCGCGGCGGGGCCCGGCCGTGGCCACCGCGCACGCTCCCGGAGCAGGTGTGGAGCCGGGGCGGGGGGCACCGGAGGACTCCGCCGCCGCCGCCGCCGCCGTCGGCGGGGTCAGGCCGCGCACGGCTCCGCCTCGCCCACCGCGGCCCCGCCCCCAGCCGCGGCGGCTCCGCCCCCGAGCCGCGGCCCCGCCCCGCCTCGCCCACTGCCCGCCTCGCCGCCGCCGCGCCCGCGTCCCTGCGCCCCGCTCGCTGCCGCTGCGCTTCGCTGCTCCGGGCAGGGCCGGGCCGTGCCGTGCCGGGAAGCCGAGCCGCGCCGCGCCGCTGCGCTCCGCCGTGACCGCCCATGTGTCGTGAGCCGCCGGCCTGATCTCACACACACACACACACACACAAAGGCGGGTCGGGGGGCGACGGGCCGCGCCTGGCAGCACCGCCCATGTACCGTGAGCAGCCCCCCGCGGCGGCCCGGCCCCGGGCCATGAGGGCGGCGTAGCTCCGACACCGCCGCGCTAGGCCCGGCCCGGCCCGGCGCGGCCCCGGGGCGGGGGGGGGGGTGGGGGGCAGCCGCCAAGCGGCGGCGGCGGCGCGGCCCGGTATGGCAGGAGGTGACGGCGCCCCCTGCCGGGCGGGCGGGGCGCTGCGGGCGAGCCGGTGCCCCCCGCCGGTACTGCTGCTGGTGGTGCTGCTGGCGGCGGCGGCGGCGGCGGCCGAGGAGATCAACGCCGAGGTGAGCGGCGGTCGTGGTGGTGGTGGCGGCGGCGGCGGCGGGGAGCACCCCGGGACACCCCTGCCTGCACCTGCGGCTGCCCCGGGCTGGGCCGCAGGTGCAGGCAGAGAGGCGGCGGGGGGGAGAACCGGGGAAGCCGGGTCGCCCCCTCCCCGGCTCTCCCGGGTGCGGCGGGAGGAAGCGCTTTGTGCCCGCGACAGGGGGGGGGGAGGGAGGGCAGCGGTGAAAAAGGGCTTTGATAAAGCCTCTGCCCTCACCCTGCCTGGGGGTGGGGTGTGTGTAAAGAAACACAAAAGTAATAAAAGGGTAACAAGGGAAAAAAGAAAAAGGACAGAAAAAAGAATAGAAAAATATTTATAATAAAAGGGGGAAAAAAAGGTTTGAAATTTAAAGGCAGGGAAATGAGTGTTAGGGAAGTGGGAAGTGAAAGAAGCTGGGAAATGGGGGGGGTGGAGGTTAAAGGGAATTGAGGAAATAGTAGGAAAGAGTTTGGAAAACGGAAAGGGAATTAATGCTGATTAAAAGGAAGAAGTAAAAGATGGAAAAGAGGCAAAAAAGTGAAGGTTGAAATGGGTAAAGCAATCGCGAGGTGAGAAAACTGAGCGAGAGCAGCTCTTAGAAGAGACAGGAGAGGGGGGTGGGGGCTGGTGCAGGAAGGAAGAGCCCCGGCGCGCCCCGGCACCCTCCTGCCCGCTGCCCCTCGCATGGCCCCCACCCCCCGGGGGGCTGCCGGCCCCGCAGGACAGAAGACCCTTTGTGGGTGGAGGCCCCGGGCGGAGGTCCCGGGCTGCCGGGGGGCGGGCAGGTCCGGGGGGCCGGGGCAGGCGGGCAGCCGGCGGGCAGGCTGGGCCCTGTGCCAGCCACCTTCTGCCTGGGGTCAGGGTGGGGGTGCAAGCCTCCCCGAGTCGCTGGCTCCCCAGTGCCGGGGCTCTGTGCCCTGCCTCCTCGCCCACTCTGCCCGGCTGCGATGTTTGCCCCTGGCAGCCGGCACAGCCAGACAGCCAGCAGGGGTGAAGGGCAGGGCTGGGGGGGAGGGGGGAGCAGGCTGCTAGATCTTGAACGGCTGTGGGGGGCCTCAAGGGAGCTGCAGGTTTGCCCCCGCTGGGCTGCTCCCTGCCCCAGCTCATGCCCTGCTCTGCTGGCACAGGCGTGGCTGCGGCTCTACGGCTACCTGCCGCAGCCCAGCCGGCAGATGTCCACCATGCGCTCGGCGCAGACCTTCGCCGCCGCCCTCGCCGAGATGCAGAAGTTCTACGGCATCCCTGTCACCGGTGTCCTGGACGAGGAGACCAAGGCGTGAGTGCCCCTCTCTCTCTCACTCACAGGCTGGGCAGGGCCCTCAAGGCTCAGCCAGCTCCAACCTCCCCTGCCATGGGCAGGGACACCTCACCCCACAGCAGGTTGCTCACAGCCACCTCCAGCCTGGCTGCAAACACCTCCAGGCATCAGCAGGAGGCTTCCACCACCTCCCTGGGCAGCCTGGGCCAGGCTCTCACCACCCTCCTGCCCAACAGCTTCTAATCTAAACCTTCCCTCCTCTAGCTTTGATCCATTTCCCCCCCAGTCCTGTCCTTCCCTGACACCCTCAGAAGTCCCTCCCCAGCTTTCCTGCAGCCCCCTGCAGCTCCTGCAAGGCCACCAGAAGCTCTCCCTGGAGCCTTCTCCTCTCCAGACTGCACAACCCCAATTCTCTCAGTCTGTCCCAGAATAGGCAGCAAGGAAGAAACACACAGATGGAGCTCAGCCATCAGAGAGGTGCTGCAGCCCTCTGCTCATCCTCCTGGCCCTTGGTGCCAGGTGGCTCCTTGGCATCGTTGGCTTTGCCTGCCAGCGCCGGAGCCCTGCCCGCACCTGCACCCGTGGATGCTGTCTCCCTCCCTGCTGTCAGGCTGGGGGAGGGGGGCTCTCTGGCTGCAGGGTGCTGAGCCCTGGCTCTCTGCCCTCCTGGCAGGTGGATGAAGCGGCCCCGCTGCGGGGTCCCGGACCAGTTTGGGGCGCGGATGAAGTCCAACATGCGTCGGAAGCGGTACGCGCTGACGGGGCGGCGCTGGAGCCAGAGCCAGCTCACCTTCAGGTACCCAGCTCCTCCCCAGCCCTTCCCACCCCCAGTCAATCACCACACAGTCAGTTCCTGAGGCTGGAAAAGACCTCTCAGGTCAGGCACAGCCTGGCCTGTGACCTGACAGCACCACATCAGCCAAACCGTGCCCGCCCGGGGACGGTGACTTCACCATCTCCATGCATGGGATCACAGAATCGGCAGGGTTGGAAGGGACCTCAAGGCTCAGCCAGCTCTAACCCCCCTGCCAGCAGGTTGCTCACAGCCACATCCAGCCTGGCCTTCGAAACCTCCAGGGATGAGGCTTCCACCACCTCCCTGGGGCAGTCTGTTCATAGGCTCGCAGAACTGGCAGGGTTTGGAAGGGACCTTGAGGCTCATCCAAGTTCCAGCCCCGCTGCCATGAGCAGGGACACCTCCCGCTAGACATCCCAGTGCCTAATTCCCCTTTATGTGAGGCACTGCTTCCCAACAGCCAACCTAACCCTCCCCTGGCACAGCTTCAGGCCAATGCCCTTTTGTCCTGGGAGGAGAGCCTGACACCACCCCCCCCCCCCCGCACCGACTGCGGCTTCCTTTTAGGTAGAACCCAGGACTCCCTTGGGATGGGGGAGGAGGGAAGGTGAGGGGAAGGAGGAGGGGAAGGGGGCAGGGTCGCATCCTGTCCCCCGGGGACCCAACCCCCAGGCAGCTCTGGCGTCCCCTCCAGCATCCAGAACTATACGGAGAAGCTGGGCCGGTACCAGTCGGCCGAGGCGGTCCGGCAGGCGTTCCGGGTGTGGGAGGCGGCCACGCCGCTGGCCTTCCGCGAGGTGCCCTACGAGGACATCCGGCAGCAGCGGAGGAAGGAGGCCGACATCATGGTGCTCTTCGCCTCCGGCTTCCACGGGGACAGCTCCCCCTTCGACGGCGCCGGCGGCTTCTTGGCTCACGCCTACTTCCCCGGCCCCGGCATGGGCGGCGACGCTCACTTCGACTCCGACGAGCCCTGGACGCTGGAGAACGCCGATGTGTCTGGTGGGTGCCCGGTGGGACGCGGGGAGGGCAGCCCGGGCAAGGGTCTGAGGGCAGAGGGGGCAGGGAGAGCGGCTGCACCCCGGGGTAAGCTGTGGGAGCCCCCAGCTGAGCGCCCACGTCCCGGGCTGCTGGGGCCAGGGAGCTGTGCCGCGTCCTCTCCTCCAGCCTGTGCCCTTCTCCGCAGGCAACAACCTGTTCCTGGTGGCCGTGCACGAGCTGGGGCACTCGCTGGGCCTGGAGCACTCCAGCAACCCCAGCGCCATCATGGCCCCCTTCTACCAGTGGATGGACACGGAGAACTTCCAGCTGCCTGAGGATGACCTGAAGGGCATCCAGCAGCTGTATGGTGAGCAGGGTGGGCACCGAGGCCGGGGGTGGGGTGCCGGGGCGGGCGCGCAGCCTCGGGAGGCTGCGGCGCAGGCGCCGCCGCTCTCCGCTCGCTCCCATCGCCTCCCCCCCGTTCCCCGTGCAGGTACCGTGGATGGGCATCCTCAGCCCACCAAGCCTTTGCCCACTGTGACACCCCGAAGACCTGGCAGGCCAGATCAGAGACCCCCTAAAGCACCCCCCCGGGGGGAAACCAGAGCGACCCCCGAAACCTGGCGGCCCGGACCGGCCCGACCAGTACGGCCCCGACATCTGCGACGGCGACTTCGACACCGTGGCTGTGCTGCGTGGGGAGATGTTTGTCTTCAAGGTAACCTGCTGCCCCCCTCCCCCCCATCCTCCTGCCCCTTTCCCTGGCTCAGAGGACCCCCTGGCAAGATGCTTGGCACTGGGAGCGTGTCCTTCTCCCCCCCCCCCATCCTCTGCCAACACCCTCTTTCCCACCAGGGCCAGTGGTTCTGGAGGGTCCGGCACAACCGGGTGCTGGACAACTACCCCATGCCCATTGGGCACTTCTGGAGGGGCCTGCCCGGGGACATCGACGCTGCCTACGAGAGGCACGACGGGAGGTTCGTCTTCTTCAAAGGTGAGCAGGCAAGCTGGGTGGGAGGGCTGAGGTAGAGAGAAGATCCCACCCCAGGTTCGCCCCTCCGAGCTCCTGAGAGCTTTGTCCTTGTCTTGCCCCTCCTCCCTAGCTGGAGCTGCTGCTTCATGCCCAAGGGACTGCAGGCGTCATCCCACCCTCCCTATCCACAGCAGCTGGGCCTTGCTGCCTCACTCCCCTTCTCCATCCCCTTCCCCCCTCACTCCCCTTCTCCATCCCCTTCTCCCTCACTCCCCTTCTCCATCCTCTTCCCCTTCGCTGCCTCACTCCCCTTCTCCATCCCCTTCTCCCTCACTCCCCTTCTCCATCCCCTTCTCCCTCACTCCCCTTCTCCATCCTCTTCCCCCTCACTCCCCTTCTCCATCCCCTTCCCCCTCACTCCCCTTCTCCATCCTCTTCCCCTTCGCTGCCTCACTCCCCTTCTCCATCCCCCTTCTCCCCTCACTCCCCTTCTCCATCCTCTTCCCCCCTCACTCCCCTTCTCCATCCCCTTCCCCCTCACTCCCCTTCTCCATCCTCTTCCCCTTCGCTCCCTCACTCCCCTTCTCCATCCCCTTCCCCCTCACTCCCCTTCTCCATCCCCTCTGCCCCCAGGGGACCGCTACTGGCTGTTCCGGGAGGCCAACCTGGAGCCTGGGTACCCGCAGCCGCTGGTCACCTACGGGCAGGGCATCCCCTACGACGGCATCGACACGGCCGTCTGGTGGGAGCCCACGGGGCACACCTTCTTCTTCCGTGGGGACAGGTGAGTGGCTCTGGGCTCCTCCTCCTCCTCCCCCCCAACCCTGCTCTGCCACCTGCTGGCCCCCTGGGCATGGCAGAGGTGGCAGAGACTGCTCCTCACCGCCTCCCTCCCCCCCTCACCAGATACTGGCGCTTCAACGAGGACACCCGCTCGGTGGACCCCGGGTACCCGAAGCCTATCTCTGTCTGGGCAGGCATCCCTCCCTCACCCAAGGGTGCTTTCCTCAGTCCAGATGCCTGTAAGTAGGGTAGAAAAAGCAAGGGGGGACCACAGGAGGGTAGGATCACCTCTGTGGTGGCCTGGGCAGCTGGGAGGGAGGCCAGGAGGCGTCTGGAAGTCAGGGGTGGAGATCTCTTCTGGAGCGGTTTCACCAAGTCCCAGAGCACAACCTGCAGAGGTTGTGGGGTGCCCTGTGCCTCCCTGCTTACCCCCCATACCTCCCACCTAGAGAAGGGCAGATTTGGATTGGGGTATCAGGAGGAAGTTCTTCACTGTAAGGGTGGTGGAACTCCAAGAAGTTGCCCAGGGAAGTGCTTGAGGCCTCATCCCTGGAGATAACTCAAGGTGAGGCTTGATGAGGCAACCTCATCCAGTTGGGGATGTCCCTGCTGGCTGCAGGGGGGGTTGGACTGGATGAGCTTTGGAGGTCCCTTCTGGCCTGGACCATTCTATGATCCTATAATTCTGTAACAACCTCAGGAGGTTCAGCAAGGCCAAGGGCAAGGTCCTGCAGCTGGGGCAGGGCAATCCCAGGCACTGCTAGAGGCTGGGCAGGGACTGCCTGCAGAGCAGCCCTGGAGCAAAGGCCTTGGGGGTGCTCAGGAGCAGCCAGCAGGGAGCACCTGCAGCCCAGAGAGCCAAGCAGAGCCTGGGCTGCAGCAGCAGAAGTGTGGCCAGCAGGGCCAGGGAGGGGATTCTGCCTCTCTGCTCCACTCTGCTGAGCCCACAGCTGCAGCTCTGTGCCCAGCTCTGCAGCCTCTGTGCCAGGAAGGCTCTGGAGGGGCTGGGAGGTGTCCAGAGCAGGGCCAGGAGGCTGAGCAGAGGGCTGGAGCTGCTCTGCTCTGAGCACAGCCTGAGAGAGTTGGGGGTTGTGCAGGCTGGAGAGGAGAAGGCTCCAGGGAGACCTTCTGGTGGCCTTCCAGGAGCTGCAGGGGGCTGCAGGAAAGCTGGGGAGGGACTTTGGAGGGGGTGAGGGAGGGACAGGGGTCTGGGACACCTCTGAGGAGGGCAGGAATCAGGCCTGGGCCAGGGAGCCAGCAATGGGCACTGGCAGCCCAGAAGCTTCTGGGCTTCTGGGCTGCCAGTGCCCATTGCCAGATGTGGAGGGAGAGGATCCTGCCCCTCTGCTCTGGGGTGTGAGGGAGGGACAGGACTGGGGGGAATGGAGCAAAAGGAGCAGTGGGGAGCTGGAGATTGGCTGTGAGGAAGAAGTTGTTGGGCAGGAGGGTGGTGAGAGCCTGGCCCAGGCTGCCCAGGGAGGTGGTGGAAGCCTCCTGCTGATGCCTGGAGGTGTTTGCAGCCAGGCTGGAGGTGGCTGTGAGCAACCTGCTGTGGGGTGAGGTGTCCCTGCCCATGGCAGGGGCTTGGAGCTGGCTGAGCCCTGAGCTCCCTTCCAGCCCTGCCAGCTCTGGGTTCTGTGACTCTGTGACTCTAAGCTTCTGTGCCTCTGCTCCTTCCACCTCCTCCCCCAGCCTCCACCTTCTTCTACCGCGGCACCAAGTACTGGAAGTTCGACAACGAGCGGCTGAAGACGGAGCCAGGCTACCCCAAATCCATCCTGCGGGACTTCATGGGCTGCCACTCCGAGCTGGCCCCGGACCCCCACCCCCGCTGGCCCGACGCCGACCGACCTCCCTTCAACCCCGACGGGGACGGGCGGGCCGGGGGCGAGGAGGAGGAGCAAGGAGAGGAGGAGGAGGAGGCGGAGCAAGAGGAGGAGGAGGATTACGGGGAGGCAGGGCGGCGCCCCGGGGGCGGGGACGTGGACGTGGTGGTGCAGATCGACGAGTACACGAGGACCATGAGCGTGGTGATGGTGCTGGTGCTGCTGGTGCTGCTGCTCTGCATCCTGGGCCTCATCTACGTCATCGTCCAGATGCAGAGGAAGGGAGCCCCCAGAATGCTCCTCTACTGCAAGCGCTCCTTGCAGGAGTGGGTCTGACCCCGGCACCCCCTGCCCCGGCCCACACTGCCCTGCCCCTCCCCTCTGCCCCCTCCCCCCATCCTCTCCACCATGGTGCTAACGATGGACCTGACCTCCCCTCCCCCCTCCCCTGCCTCCAGCCTCAACCCTTCTGCCTCGTTGTTGCTTGATGTGGCTGCAGCTTCAGAAAGAAAGGTCGGGGGGGGAGGGGGCAATGCCCACCCCCCTTGGCCCCCCCCCCCACCAGCTGGGCTGGGCCTGGGGAGTGGTCACTGAGCAGGGCTGGAGGGGCATCCAGGTCCTGCCTTGCTCCTTACCCCATCTCTGCCCATCACGTTGTACCCCCCCCTCTGCCGAGGAGCCCCAGCAGGGTCTCCTCCCCCCACCCCCCCCCCCCGGCCATGCTTGGTGCTGCTGGAGGGGGGCAGGCTGGGGGCTGCTCACAAGTGCTACCAGAGCTGGCACCTGGCAGGGGGCAGGGAGGGCCAAGCTCGGTGCCCACGCTGAACTGGGGGGAGAAAGGGAGGTGACACCTGCAGAGGGCATGGTGGGGGGGCTTGGGGGAGGGGTGGGGATGCCACCTTTGTGACCTCCCCTCGCTGTGGGCACTGTGGGCTGCCCGGCCTGGTGGGCAGGGCAGCCTTTGTACATGCATTAAAGGGGTGGGGTGTGTGGAGAGCCCTGGTGCCATGCTTTGTGCTGCAGCTGGGGCAGGGCCCCCTGCCAGGCTGGGGCAAGAAAAGGTTTTTGCTTAGTTGGGGGGGAGGGTGCCACCCTGCCTGGCACCCACGGGTGCTGGGTGCCATTCCAAGGTGTGGGGGGGGGGAGGGGGCAGCAGTGCTGGTGATGTCCTCGCAGCAGCTGCTGCTTTGGGAGGTTGCTGGTGAGGAGAGGAGGGGCAGCAGAAGTTGCCACCCCCCCCCAGCCCTGGGCACAGACAGAGCTGCCTTTCAGCAGCTGGCAGAGCAGTGGCAGGGGCCTGGCAGGGAACACAGCTGCCTTGTTCTCCCTGGGGCAGCCTGGGGACACTGTGGGGACCCTCTGGGAGCTGCTTTGCAGGGTTCCTGTCGTCCCTGCCCCCCACCCCCTGGCTGCTTCCCTCGGGGGGGAAGGGGCTGGCTGAATCCTGCCTCTGCAGGGGAAGGGAATCAGCAGCGCTGCAAGGGGCAAGGAAGTGGTGGTGGGAGTGGGAAAGGTCAACCCCGGGGCAGGGGGAGTGCGTGGAGGAAATTGGCTTTCAGCCTTCCAGGAGCAGAGGAACCAGACCCCAGGCAGGGGCAGAGGTGGCATGGGGCTGAGAGTGGCTTCCCTCCCTGGCTGGTGGTGCTGGGGAGGGATTGGTGATGCTGGTGGTGCTGGGGAGGGATTGGTGATGCTGGTGGTGCTGGGGAGGGACTTTGGAGGGTCTCAGGGAGGGACAGGACTGGGGGGGGCTGGAGCAAAAGGAGAAGTGGGGAGCTGGAGATTGGCTGTGAGGAAGAAGTTGTTGGGCAGGAGGGTGGGGAGAGCCTGGCCCAGGCTGCCCAGGGAGGTGGTGGAAGCCTCCTGCTGATGCCTGGAGGTGTTTGCAGCCAGGCTGGAGGTGGCTGTGAGCAAGCTGCTGTGGTGTGAGGTGTCCCTGCCCATGGCAGGGGCTTGGAGCTGCCTGAGCCTTGGGGTCCCTTCCAAGCCTGCCAGCTCTGTGCTCAGGAGGGTGGTGAGCTGGGGCCAGGTTGGCTCTGGGGCTGTGGGCATGGCCTGGCACTAGCAGGCTCTGACCCATGCCTGTGGGGACAAGCCTAGGGAATGAGAGGAGCTCTCCCCTCTGGGACTGGACTGCAGCCAGCAGCCCCTTCCCACCCCTCCTCAGGCTTCCTCCAGCAGCCCCCTGCAGCAGGAGGGGGCCAGCACATAGTGCTGCCTCCGTTCCCCCTGGGGCTGCTGGCTCTGACACAGGGCTTGTGGAGAGCATCAACCCAGCCCTGACCTGTCCCCCACCTCCCTGGGGCTCCAGCTGCCCCTCTGCCTCCATCCCTGCTCTGCCAGGAGGCCTTGCCCTGCTTCATGGGTAGAGGTGAAGCCTCTGTGCCCCACTCTCCCCCACCTCATCCTCCAGAGGCACCAGCTGAGCCCCCAGGGCTCTGCTCCAGCCACTTCCCAGCACGAAATGGCCCTGAGCTGCCTCCCCACTGGCTGCCACCCACCTCCTGCCTTGGCTTCCATCCCTGCCCAGCCATTAGCTGCTGCCCTGGGACCTGCTGGGCTCAGGGACATTGCTGCAGCCAAGCAAGGAGACAAAGCTGGGGCAGGGGGGAGGTGAGAGGAAAAAACAAAGCTCTCCATGTGGGCTCTGGGTTGTGAATTCCATCAGCCAGGCCCTGCTGGGTCACATTCTCCAGCTCTTAACACCTTGCAATTTGGTTTGGACCATTTTGCCTGCATGGGTACCCCCCACCCCGCCCCCAACCCTGAGACCATCCCGACCCTGGGAACTGTCCCAGCCTGGAGGCAAACTCTTCACTGGGGAGCTCCCAACAGGCACAAAGCTGGCCAGAAGATGAGGCAGGGGGGAAGTGGCCCCTGGTTTGCTGCCCCCAGCCCTGCACAGGCAGCTCTGGAGGAGGAGGAGGAGAAGGAGGAGGAGGAGGAGGGCTGCAGCTGCATTTCCCACGGCAGCTGCATTTCCCACACCCCGTTGCACCTCCCGTGGCAGCTGCACATCCGACGGCAGCTTCGTTTCCCCACGCCAGCTCTGGGCTTCCCCCTCTGCCGGGGCTGCAGCCCCTGAAGCCTGGTACCCCCCCCCCCGCAGAGATGCCAGGCTCGGAGGGGCAGCAGCGGAGCCAGCCCGCGATGCCCAGGGGCCAGCCCTGCCGCGGCAAGGGAGGTCGGGGGCGGGCGGGGGGGGAGAGGGGAGGAGAGGAGGTCCTTGCTGCTTCGGGGTGGGACAGGATCCGGGAGCAGATCCCCAGGGTGAATCGGCAGCGCTGGGAGCGGCGGCCCGGGCCGCCTGGCTTTGCCGAGCCGGGGACATCGCTTCCCACCCCCACCCCCACCGCTCTTCCCCGGATGCTGCAGCAGGGCCGGTGCCAGGAGCCCGCAGCCATCTGGAAACGCTCACGGACAGCACAGAGGGTCCCGAGCGCTTCGGCAGGGCCCAGGCTCCGCGCTGGGGGCTCCCTCCCCGCCCCGCAGTGCCCACGGCCGGGGGGCAGCTCACCCCCGGCCGCCTATGACACCACCCCCCCACCCCCCCCGGGAGGGCAGGGATGCAGCGCTGCGGGGGGCGGCTGTGGGTGCTCGGCCTGGCACCGGGCAGGCACCGGGCAGCCCTGCCAGGGTCCGCCCCCGCCCGGGCAGCTCCCAGCTTCCCAAAAATAGGCTGGAGAAGCCCGACCTGGAAAAGCCCGCGGGGAGCTCCGCGCCCTGCCAGGGCGGTGCTGGGATGGGGCTCCACACACTGCTGGGGGGGGGGAGGTGGGGGCGGACCGGAGCTGGCAGAGGCTCTCTCTGCCCGCTTGGCACCATCAGAGGAGACGCTGCGCTTCCTCCTGAAGCCAGGGCACTGCCTGCCGAGTCCCCTTGGCACCGCCGAGGCTTGGACCCGGAAAGCAGAGGGGAAGCAGCGCTCCCTGCAGAGGAAGAGCTGGGGCTGGGATGTGCTGGGCAGCCCCTGGCTGTCCCCAAGGCCAGAGGAAACGATGCTGGGGAGCAGAGGGAAGAGCCGCGGGGCCCTGGGAAGGGTGGAACCTGCTGCCCTGCAGCCGGGGCTGAGGCTCTGGGTGCTGCCTGGGCGCAGGCTGGGTGCCAGCAGAGCCCTGCCGCGGGTGGGATGCTCTGCAGAGCTCAGCACCCCTGTGCTCTGCTCATGCCCAGCACCTTGCCTCCAACCCAGCCGCTTTGTGGGGCTGCACAAGGGCAAAAGACCCCAAAGCAACACTTCTGTGGCCACAGGGACAAGGCAGGAGGTGGCACTGGGGCAGCAGATGGTCTGGCATCGATCATCTTCACACCTCTGCTGGCCCTGGGGCTGTCCCCATCACATCCCAGGGGACCTCTCAGGGTGCACAACCAACCCCTCTCCCCTCACCCACAAGAAAGCTGGGTGGGCGTGCTGCCAGCATGCAGCCTGCCAGGGTGGGCTCTCCTTCTCCCTCCCTCCTTCTGTATCTTTCTCTCTCCCTCCCTCCATTCCTCTCTTTCTCCCTCCCTCCCTCTGTATCTTTCTCTCTCCCTCTCTTTCTCTCTCCCCCCCTTCCCTCTCTTTCTCTCTCCCTCCCTCCATTCCTTCCTCCCTCTCTTTCTCTCTCCCTCCCTCTGTATCTTTCTCTCTCCCTCCCTTTCTCCCTCCCTCCCTCCCTCCCTCCCTCCATTCCTCCCTCTCTTTCTCTCTCCCTCCCTCTGTATCTTTCTCTCTCCCTTTCTCTCTCTCTCCCTCCCTCCCTCCCTCCCTTTCTCTCTCCCTCCATTCCTCCCTCCCTCTGTATCCTTCTCTCTCTCCCTCCCTCCCTCTGTATCTTTCTCTCTCCCTCCCTCCCTCCCTCCCTCCCTCCCTCCCTCTTTATCTTTCTCTCTCCCTCCCTCCCTCTGTATCTTTCTCCCTCCTTCCCTCCCTCCCTCTCTACCTTTCTCCCTCCCTCCCTCTCCCCCAGGGCAGCAGCCAGGCAGGAAGCTCAGTTTTTCCCTGCCTGCAGTAAGTGGTCCAAGGCCCAGGGATGGTCACTCCATTTTTCTTTCCTGGGCAGTGGCCAAGGAGCAAAACCCAACATAAATATTTCCCTCTCTTCCTCCAGCACTTCCCCACCCCAGGGGAGGCAGCAGCTGCAGAGGATTAGCATCACCCTGGAGGTGCAAAACCCTCTCCAAACACCCCCCCCCAAGACATCCAGGCAGAGGCAGAGAGGTTGCCCCAGGGTTTTATGTTGGCTTCCTGCACATCACCTCTGAGCTCTGTGCTTTGTTGTCACCATCCAGGAAGGAGACAAAGAGCAAGGGGAAGGCCACAGGCAGGGGACAGGAGCCTGTGCCAGGGTCTACACTGCTACCTCACCCCACAGCAGGTTGCTCACAGCCACCTCCAGCCTGGCTGCAAACACCTCCAGGCATCAGCAGGAGGCTTCCACCACCTCCCTGGGCAGCCTGGGCCAGGCTCTCACCACCCTCCTGCCCAACAACTTCTTTCCAGCCTGTCCCCACAGGGGAGCTTCTCCAGCCCCCTGCTCACCTTCAGGGCCCCCAGGCAGTCTCTGGGCACAGGCTGAGGTACACCAAATGCTGTGCAGCCAAGAACCTCCTGGGTTGGGTTTAAAACACAGCAAGGGAAATCCCAACCTGGCCACACACAGCTGAGCCAGCCCTGGGGAGCAGCTCTGCCTGGGTGTCAGGCACATCACCCAAGGGAGGCAGGGAAGAGATTTCCTCTCCTCTGGGAAGCACTTAGGAGACTGGGAAGAGAGTTCATAGGATCACAGAACTGTCAGGGCTGGGAGGGAGCTCTGGGCTCAGCCAACTCCAACCCCCTGCCATGGGCAGGGACACCTCACCCCACAGCAGCTTGCTCACAGCCACCTCCAGCCTGGCTGCAAACACCTCCAGGCATCAGCAGGAGGCTTCCACCACCTCCCTGGGCAGCCTGGGCCAGGCTCTCACCACCCTCCTGCCCAACAACTTCTTCCTCACAGCCAATCTCCAGCTCCCCACTTCTCCTTTTGCTCCAGCCCCCCCAAGTCCTGTCCCTCCCTGACACCCTCCAAAGTCCCTCCCCAGCTTGCTTGCAGCTCCCTGCAGCTCTGCAAGGTGGTCTCCCTGCAGCCTTCTCCTCTCCAGACTGATCAAAGCACCCAAGTGCAGAGCCCTGACCCAGGCAGTGGAAGAGGAAGGTGGAAAGCTGGAGGGGGCAGGGAAAACTCATCTGTGGGCAGGCTCTGCTCCCTGCCAGGCTGAATCCAGGGCTCCCAGTTGAAGAATGGTTCTTTTCTCTCCCACTAGCCCTGAACTTGCAAGAAGGGCTTCAGCAGAAGGCAGGAGCAGGCCACCCACAGCAGGGTGAACAAGGAATGATTTAAGACCTTATCTCTGCAGGCTGCCTGCAATGAACCCACAGCTCCTCAGCTCCCCCTCCTCACACACCAGGCTGGGGCTGCCCCAGGAGCATGCAGGCAACAGACTCCCATCTCTGGCCCCACATCCTTCCTGCCTTAGAGCCACAGAGTGGTTTGGGTTGGAAAAGCCCTCCCAGATCATCCACTCCAACCAGCAACCCAGCCCCACCATGGCCACCAAACCACAGCCCCAAGGCTCTGCAACCCCTCCAGCCGTGGGGACTCCACCACCTCCCTGGGCAGCCTCTGCCAGGCCCTGACCACTCTGACACCAAAGACATTTTGCCTCCTCTCCAACCTCAGCCTCCCCTGGCACAACTCCAGGCCAGTTCCTCTCCTTCCATCCCCTGAGCCTGGGCAGCAGAGCCCAGCCCCAACCTCCCTGCAGCCTCCTCTCAGGGAGCTGCAGAGAGCAAGGAGGTCTCCCTCAGCCTCCTCTGCTCCAGCTTCCATCACTCTTCCCATGTAGGAGGACCTTGTTCCACTTGGGTGAAGAGCCATAACCAGGGCAGGAAGAAGCTGTGCAGCTGAAGTCAGAGCAGGAGTTTCTGCTGGTGCAGAGGGACTCCAGGCAACAGCTGCTGACAGGAGGCTTCTGCCAGCTTGGTCTATCTGCCAGCAGCCTCCTCTTCTCCTGCAGGGAGAGCAGCCAAGCCTTGCTCACCACCTTCCCTGAGATGGGCAAAGTTTGGAGGGGAGAAGGGGATTAGAAGAGGAAGATCTCTGGAGACTCAGAATCACAGAATGGGTTTGGGTTGGAAGGGAGCTCAGAGATCATCCAGCTCCAGCCCCCTGCCATGCCCAAGGACCCCTCCCCACAAGCTGCTCAAGGCCTCACCCAGCCTGGCCTGGGACACCTCCAGCCAGGGGGCAGCCACAGCCTCCCTGGGCAGCCTGTGCCAGGCTCTCCCCAGCCTCACTGCCAACCATTTCCTTCTCCTCTCCACTCTCCCTCTGCCCTCTCCCAGCTCCAAGCCATTCTCCCTGCTCCTGCCACTCCCAGCCCTTGCCCACAGTCCCTCCCCAGCTCTCCTGGAGCCCCTTCAGGTTCTGGAAGCCTGCTCTGAGGTCTCCCTGCAGCCTTCTCCAGGCTGCACAGCCCCAACCCTCCCAGCCTGGCCCCACAGGAGAGCTTCTTCAGCCTTCTGAGCATCCTGGTGGCCTCCCCTGGAAGAAGTCCTCACACATCACATGGCCAAGAAAGCAAAAGTGCTTTGGGGCCACTCAGGGCCTGGGACAAGCTCCTGCACTCTGTGCAGGAGGCTCTGCCCTGCAGCCCCTTCCTCAGTGGGCCCTTGGAGGAGCCTCCCCTGTTGCACCACAGCAAACCACCACCACAGCCCCTCAGGGCAAGAAGAGCCAGCAGCTGATGCTGCTCCACTGTGCAGCATGCCAACAGGAATCTTGTTTCATGGTCCAGAGAGTGGCCACAGGGCTGCAAGGGGCAGCAGCTGGGAGAGGATTCCAGCCAAGCAGCTCCGAGAGGGCAGGCAGGGACTGGCAGCAGGGGCCAGGGGCAGCCAGCTCAGGGCCCTGGGGGGCACCAGCTCCTCTTCAGCTCACTCAGAGCAAACTGCAGGACAAGGGTTGAGGCCAGCAGGGACCCTGCAGGGCAGGGAAAGGCAGCAGCAGCTCCTGGTGAGCGCTCAGGGGCACATCTTCACCCTGCTGGGGTCTGATGGATGCCCCCCTGGCAGCCCTCCCCCCAGCCCTGGCACGCTCTGCCAACATGGCAGGAGAGCCTGACCATGGACTCCATTAAGGCTGATCCTTGGCAGCTGACCCAGAGGGATTCCACTGCACAAACCTCCAGTCCAGCCAAGCCCTGAGAGATGTCAAGGCAGGATGGATGCTGCCTTTCCACGTGGGCTCCTTACAGCTAGCAAGCTCTGCAGCTGCTGTCAGAACTGGAAAGGCCTCCTCCAGAAAGCCTTCCACAAGTGCAATCAGAAGCAGCAGAGGGCCAGCACCTCCAGTTCGAAGCCCAGCAGCCTCCCAAAGAAGGCAGCTGGCTCCTGGGTGTGCTGAGAGCTTGGCACAGAGGCCAAGCAGGGTCCCTGCAGGGCAGCTGCTGCCCCTGGGGCTGCACAGACATCACAGAACTGCCTGGGTTGGAAGGGACCTCAAGAACCATCCAGTTCCAACCCCCCTGCCCTGGGCAGGGAGACCTCACACTGGAGCAGGTTGCCCAAGCCTTGAAAGCAAGCTGGGAAGAGGATGGGCAGCAGCAGACCCAGAATCACAGAGTGCTTTGGGTTGGAAGAGAGACCCCAAAGCTCATCCAGCTCCAAGCCCCTCCCCAGCCCTGAGCAGGGACACCTGAGCTAGTGAGCCCAGGCTGCTCAAGGCTCCATCCCACCTGGCCTTGACCTTTCACAGTCTCACAAAGGTTGGAAGAGACCTCAAAGATCATCAAGTCCAAGCTGGCACCACAGACCTCATGACCAGACCATGGCACCAAGTGCCACATCCAATCCCCTCTGGAACACCTCCAGGGGTGGGGACTCCACCACCTCCCTGGGCAGCACATCCCAAGGGCCAACAACTCTCTCTGGGAAGAACTTTCTCCTCACCTCCAGCCCAAACCTCCCCTGGCACAGCTTGAGACTGTGTCCTCTTGTTCTGGTGCTGGCTGCCTGGGAGAAGAGCCCAACCCCCACCTGGCTCCAACCTCCCTGCAGGGAGTTGCAGAGAGCAAGAAGGTCTCCCCTGAGCCTCCTCTTCTGCAGGCTAAGCAACCCCAGCTCCCTCAGCCTCTCCTCACAGGGCTGTGCCCCAGACCCCTCCCCAGCTTTCTTGCCCTTCTCTGGACACCTTCCAGCAGCTCAACCTCTTTCCTAACCTGAGGAGCCCAGAGCTGGACACAGGACTCAAGGGGTGGCCTGAGCAGTGCTGAGCACAGGGCAGGATGAGCTCCCTGCTCCTGCTGGCCACACTGCTCCTGCTGCAGGCCAGGATGCCCTTGGCCTTCTTGGCCCCCTGGGCACACTGCTGGCTCCTGTTCAGGCAGCTGTCAATCAGCACCCCCAGCTCCCTCTCTGCCTGGCTGCTCTCAGCCACTCTGCCCCCAGCCTGTAGCTCTGCCTGGGGTTGCTGTGGCCAAAGTGCAGCCCCTGGCACTTGGACTTGTTGAATGCCATCCTGTTGGCCTCTGCCCATCTGCCCAGCCTGGCAAGGTCCCTCTGCAGAGCCCTTCTGCCCTCTCACTGACCAACCTCTGCTCCCAGCTTGCTGTCAGCTGCAAACTTGCTGATGACTGACTCCATCCCCTCCTCCAGATCATCAGTGAAGATATTGATCAGGCTGGGGCCCAGCACTGCTCCCTGGGGCACAGCACTGGTGCCTGGCTGCCAGCTGGCTGTGGCACCATTCACCACCACTCTCTGGGCTCAGCCTCCAGCCAGTTCCTCACCCAGAATTTGGAGCAGATGTCCCCCAGGAGGCTCTCCTACCCCTGGGGGAGAGCAGCTCTGCTCCACAGGACATCAGGGAAGTGAATCCTTCCCCACCCCCTGCCCAGCCCAGCCAACAGGAAGGATCAGTCCCCACCTAAGGTAGCTCCTGGAGCAGCTGTGGAAGGGAGGGAAGGCATCAGCTGCTCTTCCAGACTCCCTTCTTACTGGTGGAGGTCCCTGGCTGCCCCTCCAGAAGCCTCTGCACAACAAAGGCAGCCTGGTTGGAGGCAGGGAAGGGCAGCTCCAGCACAGGAAAAGATTGCAGCTCCTGTTATGCTGCTGGGCTGCACCTCCCCTTTGATCCCCGGGGAGAGGGACAACTTGGCAGCTGGGAGCCTATTGTCTGCCCCGGGCTATGAGTAGCTGCTAAAGGCACGGTGGGGAGCTGAGGGGAGAATGAAAAACCCATTTATAGGTACTAAAAGTGGAGTGGGGGAAGGATTTAGCCCTAGGTAGAGCAGCACAGAGCTGGTGGATTTGAGCTGGGTCTTCGTCTCCCCTCACTGCTGCTTGCTGCTGCTGGCTGCTGCTGCTGCTGGTGTTTGTGCTGCTGCTGCTGCTGCTGGTGTTTGTGCTGCTGCTGCTGCTGGTGTTTGTGCTGCTGCTGCTACTGGTGTTTGTGCTGCTGCTGCTGCTGCTGGTGTTTGTGCTGCTGCTGCTGCTGGTGTTTGTGCTGCTGCTGCTGGTGTTTGTGCTGCTGCTGCTGCTGCTGGTGTTTGTGCTGCTGCTGCTGCTGCTGGTGTTTGTGCTGCTGCTGCTGCTGGTGTTTGTGCTGCTGCTGGTGGTGTTTGTGCTGCTGCTGCTGCTGGTGTTTGTGCTGCTGCTGGTGTTTGTGCTCCTGCTGCTGCTGGTGTTTGTGCTGCTGCTGCTGCTGGTGTTTGTGCTGCTGCTGCTGCTGGTGTTTGTGCTCCTGCTGGTGTTTGTGCTCCTGCTGCTGCTGCTGCTGTTTGTGCTGCTGCTGCTGCTGCTGGTGTTTGTGCTGCTGCTGCTGCTGCTGCTGGTGTTTGTGCTGCTGCTGCTGCTGCTGCTGCTGGTGTTTGTGCTGCTGCTGCTGCTGGTGGTGTTTGTGCTGCTGCTGCTGCTGGTGTTTGTGCTGCTGCTGCTGCTGGTGTTTGTGCTGCTGCTGCTGCTGGTGTTTGTGCTGCTGCTGCTGGTGTTTGTGCTGCTGCTGCTGCTGCTGGTGTTTGTGCTGCTGCTGCTGCTGCTGCTGGTGTTTGTGCTGCTGCTGCTGCTGCTGCTGCTGGTGTTTGTGCTGCTGCTGCTGCTGGTGGTGTTTGTGCTGCTGCTGCTGCTGGTGTTTGTGCTGCTGCTGCTGCTGGTGTTTGTGCTGCTGCTGCTGCTGGTGTTTGTGCTGCTGCTGCTGGTGGTGTTTGTGCTGCTGCTGCTGCTGGTGTTTGTGCTGCTGCTGCTGGTGTTTGTGCTGCTGCTGCTGCTGGTGTTTGTGCTGCTGCTGCTGCTGCTGGTGTTTGTGCTGCTGCTGCTGGTGTTTGTGCTGCTGCTGCTGCTGGTGTTTGTGCTGCTGCTGCTGCTGGTGTTTGTGCTGCTGCTGCTGGTGTTTGTGCTGCTGCTGCTGCTGGTGTTTGTGCTGCTGCTGCTGCTGCTGGTGTTTGTGCTGCTGCTGCTGCTGGTGTTTGTGCTGCTGCTGCTGCTGGTGTTTGTGCTGCTGCTGCTGGTGTTTGTGCTGCTGCTGCTGCTGCTGGTGTTTGTGCTGCTGCTGCTGCTGCTGCTGCTGCTGCTGCTGGTGTTTGTGCTGCTGCTGCTGCTGGTGTTTGTGCTGCTGCTGCTGCTGCTGGTGTTTGTGCTGCTGCTGCTGCTGGTGTTTGTGCTGCTGCTGCTGGTGTTTGTGCTGCTGCTGCTGCTGCTGGTGTTTGTGCTGCTGCTGCTGGTGGTGTTTGTGCTGCTGCTGCTGCTGCTGGTGTTTGTGCTGCTGCTGCTGCTGCTGCTGCTGCTGGTGTTTGTGCTGCTGCTGCTGCTGGTGTTTGTGCTGCTGCTGCTGCTGCTGGTGTTTGTGCTGCTGCTGCTGCTGCTGGTGTTTGTGCTGCTGCTGCTGCTGCTGGTGTTTGTGCTGCTGCTGCTGCTGGTGTTTGTGCTGCTGCTGCTGCTGCTGGTGTTTGTGCTGCTGCTGCTGCTGGTGTTTGTGCTGCTGCTGCTGCTGGTGTTTGTGCTGCTGCTGCTGGTGTTTGTGCTGCTGCTGCTGCTGCTGGTGTTTGTGCTGCTGCTGCTGCTGGTGTTTGTGCTGCTGCTGCTGCTGCTGGTGTTTGTGCTGCTGCTGCTGGTGTTTGTGCTGCTGCTGCTGCTGGTGTTTGTGCTGCTGCTGCTGCTGGTGTTTGTGCTGCTGCTGCTGGTGTTTGTGCTGCTGCTGCTGCTGCTGGTGTTTGTGCTGCTGCTGCTGCTGCTGGTGTTTGTGCTGCTGCTGCTGCTGCTGCTGCTGCTGCTGGTGTTTGTGCTGCTGCTGCTGCTGGTGTTTGTGCTGCTGCTGCTGGTGTTTGTGCTGCTGCTGCTGCTGGTGTTTGTGCTGCTGCTGCTGCTGGTGTTTGTGCTGCTGCTGCTGCTGGTGTTTGTGCTGCTGCTGCTGCTGCTGCTGGTGTTTGTGCTGCTGCTGCTGCTGCTGGTGTTTGTGCTGCTGCTGCTGCTGCTGGTGTTTGTGCTGCTGCTGCTGCTGGTGTTTGTGCTGCTGCTGCTGCTGCTGCTGGTGTTTGTGCTGCTGCTGCTGCTGGTGTTTGTGCAGCTGCTGCTGCTGCTGGTGTTTGTGCTGCTGCTGCTGCTGGTGTTTGTGCTGCTGCTGCTGCTGCTGCTGGTGTTTGTGCTGCTGCTGCTGCTGGTGTTTGTGCTGCTGCTGCTGGTGTTTGTGCTGCTGCTGCTGGTGTTTGTGCTGCTGCTGCTGCTGCTGGTGTTTGTGCTGCTGCTGCTGGTGTTTGTGCTGCTGCTGCTGCTGCTGGTGTTTGTGCTGCTGCTGCTGCTGCTGGTGTTTGTGCTGCTGCTGCTGCTGCTGGTGTTTGTGCTGCTGCTGCTGCTGCTGGTGTTTGTGCTGCTGCTGCTGCTGGTGTTTGTGCTGCTGCTGGTGGTGTTTGTGCTGCTGCTGCTGGTGTTTGTGCTGCTGCTGCTGCTGGTGTTTGTGCTGCTGCTGCTGCTGGTGTTTGTGCTGCTGCTGCTGCTGGTGTTTGTGCTGCTGCTGCTGCTGGTGTTTGTGCTGCTGCTGCTGCTGCTGGTGTTTGTGCTGCTGCTGCTGCTGGTGTTTGTGCTGCTGCTGCTGGTGTTTGTGCTGCTGCTGCTGCTGGTGTTTGTGCTGCTGCTGCTGCTGGTGTTTGTGCTGCTGCTGCTGGTGTTTGTGCTGCTGCTGCTGCTGGTGTTTGTGCTGCTGCTGCTGGTGGTGTTTGTGCTGCTGCTGCTGCTGCTGCTGCTGCTGCTGCTGCTGGTGTTTGTGCTGCTGCTGCTGCTGCTGCTGCTGCTGCTGCTGGTGTTTGTGCTGCTGCTGCTGCTGCTGGTGTTTGTG
Source organism: Melanerpes formicivorus (assembly GCF_026170545.1). Lineage (NCBI taxonomy): Eukaryota > Metazoa > Chordata > Aves > Piciformes > Picidae > Melanerpes > Melanerpes formicivorus. The sequence goes on along the minus strand of NW_027142489.1, from coordinate 185,307 downwards.
CTGCTGCTGCTGCTGCTGGTGTTTGTGCTGCTGCTGCTGCTGCTGGTGTTTGTGCTGCTGCTGCTGGTGTTTGTGCTGCTGCTGCTGCTGGTGTTTGTGCTGCTGCTGCTGCTGGTGTTTGTGCTGCTGCTGCTGCTGGTGGTGTTTGTGCTGCTGCTGCTGTTGCTGGTGTTTGTGCTGCTGCTGCTGCTGGTATTTGTGCTGCTGCTGCTGCTGGTGTTTGTGCTGCTGCTGCTGCTGGTGGTCTTTGTGCTGCTGCTGCTGGTGTTTGTGCAGCTGCTGCTGCTGCTGCTGGTGTTTGTGCTGCTGCTGCTGCTGCTGGTGTTTGTGCTGCTGCTGCTGCTGGTGTTTGTGCTGCTGCTGCTGCTGCTGGTGTTTGTGCTGCTGCTGCTGGTGTTTGTGCTGCTGCTGCTGGTGTTTGTGCTGCTGCTGCTGCTGCTGGTGTTTGTGCTGCTGCTGCTGCTGGTGTTTGTGCTGCTGCTGCTGCTGGTGGTGTTTGTGCTGCTGCTGCTGCTGGTGTTTGTGCTGCTGCTGCTGCTGCTGGTGTTTGTGCTGCTGCTGCTGCTGGTGTTTGTGCTGCTGCTGCTGCTGCTGGTGTTTGTGCTGCTGCTGCTGCTGCTGGTGTTTGTGCTGCTGCTGCTGCTGCTGGTGTTTGTGCTGCTGCTGCTGCTGGTGTTTGTGCTGCTGCTGCTGCTGCTGGTGTTTGTTCTGCTGCTGCTGCTGGTGTTTGTGCTGCTGCTGCTGCTGGTGTTTGTGCTGCTGCTGCTGCTGCTGGTGTTTGTGCTGCTGCTGCTGCTGCTGGTGTTTGTGCTGCTGCTGCTGCTGCTGGTGTTTGTGCTGCTGCTGCTGCTGCTGGTGTTTGTGCTGCTGCTGCTGCTGGTGTTTGTGCTGCTGCTGCTGCTGCTGGTGTTTGTGCTGCTGCTGCTGGTGTTTGTGCTGCTGCTGCTGCTGCTGGTGTTTGTGCTGCTGCTGCTGCTGCTGGTGTTTGTGCTGCTGCTGCTGCTGCTGGTGTTTGTGCTGCTGCTGCTGCTGCTGGTGTTTGTGCTGCTGCTGCTGCTGGTGTTTGTGCTGCTGCTGGTGGTGTTTGTGCTGCTGCTGCTGGTGTTTGTGCTGCTGCTGCTGCTGGTGTTTGTGCTGCTGCTGCTGCTGGTGTTTGTGCTGCTGCTGCTGCTGCTGGTGTTTGTGCTGCTGCTGCTGCTGGTGTTTGTGCTGCTGCTGCTGCTGCTGGTGTTTGTGCTGCTGCTGCTGGTGTTTGTGCTGCTGCTGCTGCTGGTGTTTGTGCTGCTGCTGCTGCTGGTGTTTGTGCTGCTGCTGCTGGTGTTTGTGCTGCTGCTGCTGCTGGTGTTTGTGCTGCTGCTGCTGCTGCTGGTGTTTGTGCTGCTGCTGCTGCTGGTGTTTGTGCTGCTGCTGCTGGTGTTTGTGCTGCTGCTGCTGCTGGTGTTTGTGCTGCTGCTGCTGCTGGTGTTTGTGCTGCTGCTGCTGGTGTTTGTGCTGCTGCTGCTGCTGGTGTTTGTGCTGCTGCTGCTGGTGGTGTTTGTGCTGCTGCTGCTGCTGCTGCTGCTGCTGCTGCTGCTGGTGTTTGTGCTGCTGCTGCTGCTGCTGCTGCTGCTGCTGCTGGTGTTTGTGCTGCTGCTGCTGCTGCTGGTGTTTGTGCTGCTGCTGCTGCTGCTGGTGTTTGTGCTGCTGCTGCTGCTGCTGGTGTTTGTGCTGCTGCTGCTGGTGTTTGTGCTGCTGCTGCTGCTGGTGTTTGTGCTGCTGCTGCTGCTGGTGTTTGTGCTGCTGCTGCTGCTGGTGGTGTTTGTGCTGCTGCTGCTGTTGCTGGTGTTTGTGCTGCTGCTGCTGCTGGTGTTTGTGCTGCTGCTGCTGCTGGTGTTTGTGCTGCTGCTGCTGCTGGTGGTCTTTGTGCTGCTGCTGCTGGTGTTTGTGCAGCTGCTGCTGCTGCTGCTGGTGTTTGTGCTGCTGCTGCTGCTGGTGTTTGTGCTGCTGCTGCTGCTGGTGTTTGTGCTGCTGCTGCTGCTGCTGGTGTTTGTGCTGCTGCTGCTGCTGGTGTTTGTGCTGCTGCTGCTGCTGGTGTTTGTGCTGCTGCTGCTGCTGGTGTTTGTGCTGCTGCTGCTGCTGCTGGTGTTTGTTCTGCTGCTGCTGCTGCTGGTGTTTGTGCAGCTGCTGCTGCTGCTGCTGGTGTTTGTGCTGCTGCTGCTGCTGGTGTTTGTGCTGCTGCTGCTGCTGGTGTTTGTGCTGCTGCTGCTGCTGGTGTTTGTGCTGCTGCTGCTGCTGGTGTTTGTGCTGCTGCTGCTGCTGGTGTTTGTGCTGCTGCTGCTGCTGGTGTTTGTGCTGCTGCTGCTGGTGTTTGTGCTGCTGCTGCTGGTGGTGATTGTGCAGCTGCTGCTGCTGCTGTTTGTGCTGCTGCTGCTGCTGCTGTTTGTGCTGCTGCTGCTGCTGGTGTTTGTGCTGCTGCTGCTGGTGTTTGTGCTGCTGCTGCTGCTGGTGTTTGTGCTGCTGCTGCTGCTGGTGTTTGTGCTGCTGCTGCTGCTGCTGGTGTTTGTGCTGCTGCTGCTGGTGGTGTTTGTGCTGCTGCTGCTGCTGGTGTTTGTGCTGCTGCTGCTGCTGGTGTTTGTGCTGCTGCTGCTGCTGGTGTTTGTGGTGCTGCTGCTGGTGTTTGTGCTGCTGCTGCTGCTGGTGTTTGTGCTGCTGCTGCTGCTGGTGTTTGTGCTGCTGCTGCTGCTGGTGTTTGTGCTGCTGCTGCTGCTGGTGTTTGTGCTGCTGCTGCTGGTGTTTGTGCTGCTGCTGCTGCTGGTGTTTGTGCTGCTGCTGCTGCTGGTGTTTGTGCTGCTGCTGCTGCTGCTGCTGCTGCTGCTGCTGGTGTTTGTGCTGCTGCTGCTGCTGCTGCTGCTGCTGCTGCTGCTGCTGGTGTTTGTGCTGCTGCTGCTGCTGCTGGTGTTTGTGCTGCTGCTGCTGCTGCTGGTGTTTGTGCTGCTGCTGCTGGTGCTGGTGTTTGTGCTGCTGCTGCTGCTGGTGTTTGTGCTGCTGCTGCTGCTGCTGGTGTTTGTGCTGCTGCTGCTGCTGCTGGTGTTTGTGCTGCTGCTGCTGGTGTTTGTGCTGCTGCTGCTGCTGGTGTTTGTGCTGCTGCTGCTGCTGGTGTTTGTGCTGCTGCTGCTGGTGGTGGTGTTTGTGCTGCTGCTGCTGTTGCTGGTGTTTGTGCTGCTGCTGCTGCTGGTGTTTGTGCTGCTGCTGCTGCTGGTGTTTGTGCTGCTGCTGCTGCTGGTGGTCTTTGTGCTGCTGCTGCTGCTGCTGGTGTTTGTTCTGCTGCTGCTGCTGCTGGTGTTTGTGCTGCTGCTGCTGGTGTTTGTGCTGCTGCTGCTGCTGCTGCTGGTGTTTGTGCTGCTGCTGCTGCTGGTGTTTGTGCTGCTGCTGCTGCTGGTGTTTGTGCTGCTGCTGCTGCTGCTGCTGGTGTTTGTGCTGCTGCTGCTGCTGGTGTTTGTGCTGCTGCTGCTGCTGGTGTTTGTGCTGCTGCTGCTGCTGGTGTTTGTGCTGCTGCTGCTGCTGCTGGTGTTTGTGCTGCTGCTGCTGCTGGTGTTTGTGCTGCTGCTGCTGCTGGTGTTTGTGCTGCTGCTGCTGCTGGTGTTTGTGCTGCTGCTGCTGCTGCTGGTGTTTGTTCTGCTGCTGCTGCTGCTGGTGTTTGTGCTGCTGCTGCTGCTGGTGTTTGTGCTGCTGCTGCTGCTGGTGTTTGTGCTGCTGCTGCTGCTGCTGGTGTTTGTGCTGCTGCTGCTGGTGTTTGTGCTGCTGCTGCTGCTGCTGGTGTTTGTGCTGCTGCTGCTGCTGCTGGTGTTTGTGCTGCTGCTGCTGCTGGTGTTTGTGCTGCTGCTGCTGCTGGTGTTTGTGCTGCTGCTGCTGCTGCTGCTGGTGTTTTGCTGCTGCTGCTGCTGGTGTTTGTGCTGCTGCTGCTGGTGGTGATTGTGCAGCTGCTGCTGCTGCTGTTTGTGCTGCTGCTGCTGCTGCTGTTTGTGCTGCTGCTGCTGCTGCTGTTTGTGCTGCTGCTGCTGCTGGTGTTTGTGCTGCTGCTGCTGGTGTTTGTGCTGCTGCTGCTGCTGGTGTTTGTGCTGCTGCTGCTGCTGCTGGTGTTTGTGCTGCTGCTGCTGCTGCTGGTGTTTGTGCTGCTGCTGCTGCTGCTGGTGTTTGTGCTGCTGCTGCTGCTGGTGTTTGTGCTGCTGCTGCTGCTGGTGTTTGTGCTGCTGCTGCTGCTGGTGTTTGTGCTGCTGCTGCTGCTGGTGTTTGTGGTGCTGCTGCTGCTGCTGGTGTTTGTGCTGCTGCTGCTGCTGGTGTTTGTGGTGCTGCTGCTGCTGCTGGTGTTTGTGCTGCTGCTGCTGCTGGTGTTTGTGCTGCTGCTGCTGCTGGTGTTTGTGCTGCTGCTGCTGCTGCTGGTGTTTGTGCTGCTGCTGCTGCTGGTGTTTGTGCTGCTGCTGCTGCTGCTGGTGTTTGTGCTGCTGCTGCTGCTGGTGTTTGTGCTGCTGCTGCTGCTGCTGGTGTTTGTGCTGCTGCTGCTGCTGGTGTTTGTGCTGCTGCTGCTGCTGCTGGTGTTTGTGCTGCTGCTGCTGCTGGTGTTTGTGCTGCTGCTGCTGCTGGTGTTTGTGGTGCTGCTGCTGCTGCTGGTGTTTGTGCTGCTGCTGCTGCTGGTGTTTGTGCTGCTGCTGCTGCTGCTGGTGTTTGTGCTGCTGCTGCTGCTGGTGTTTGTGCTGCTGCTGCTGCTGCTGCTGGTGTTTGTGCTGCTGCTGCTGCTGCTGGTGTTTGTGCTGCTGCTGCTGCTGGTGTTTGTGCTGCTGCTGCTGGTGTTTGTGCTGCTGCTGCTGCTGCTGGTGTTTGTGCTGCTGCTGCTGCTGGTGTTTGTGCTGCTGCTGCTGCTGCTGGTGTTTGTGCTGCTGCTGCTGCTGCTGGTGTTTGTGCTGCTGCTGCTGCTGGTGTTTGTGCTGCTGCTGCTGCTGCTGGTGTTTGTGCTGCTGCTGCTGCTGGTGTTTGTGCTGCTGCTGCTGCTGGTGTTTGTACTGCTGCTGCTGCTGGTGTTTGTGCTGCTGCTGCTGCTGCTGGTGTTTGTGCTGCTGCTGCTGGTGTTTGTGCTGCTGCTGCTGCTGCTGCTGGTGTTTGTGCTGCTGCTGCTGCTGGTGTTTGTGCTGCTGCTGCTGCTGGTGTTTGTGCTGCTGCTGCTGGTGTTTGTGCTGCTGCTGCTGGTGTTTGTGCTGCTGCTCCTGCTGGTGTTTGTGCTGCTGCTGCTGGTGTTTGTGCTGCTGCTGCTGCTGCTGCTGGTGTTTGTGCTGCTGCTGCTGGTGTTTGTGCTGCTGCTGCTGCTGGTGTTTGTGCTGCTGCTCCTGCTGGTGTTTGTGCTGCTGCTGCTGGTGTTTGTGCTGCTGCTGCTGCTGGTGTTTGTGCTGCTGCTGCTGCTGGTGTTTGTGCTGCTGCTGCTGCTGGTGTTTGTGCTGCTGCTGCTGCTGGTGTTTGTGCTGCTGCTGCTGCTGGTGTTTGTGCTGCTGCTGCTGGTGTTTGTGCTGCTGCTGCTGGTGTTTGTGCTGCTGCTGCTGGTGTTTGTGCTGCTGCTGCTGGTGTTTGTGCTGCTGCTGCTGGTGTTTGTGCTGCTGCTGCTGCTGGTGTTTGTGCTGCTGCTGCTGCTGCTGGTGTTTGTGCTGCTGCTGCTGCTGCTGGTGTTTGTGCTGCTGCTGCTGCTGGTGTTTGTGCTGCTGCTGCTGGTGTTTGTGCTGCTGCTGGTGGTGTTTGTGCTGCTGCTGCTGCTGGTGTTTGTGCTGCTGCTGCTGCTGCTGTTTGTGCTGCTGCTGCTGGTGTTTGTGCTGCTGCTGCTGCTGCTGGTGTTTGTGCTGCTGCTGCTGCTGCTGGTGTTTGTGCTGCTGCTGCTGGTGTTTGTGCTGCTGCTGCTGCTGGTGTTTGTGCTGCTGCTGCTGCTGCTGTTTGTGCTGCTGCTGCTGGTGGTGTTTGTGCTGCTGCTGCTGGTGTTTGTGCTGCTGCTGCTGCTGGTGTTTGTGCTGCTGCTGCTGGTGTTTGTGCTGCTGCTGCTGCTGCTGCTGGTGTTTGTGCTGCTGCTGCTGCTGGTGTTTGTGCTGCTGCTGCTGCTGGTGTTTGTGCTGCTGCTGCTGCTGGTGTTTGTGCTGCTGCTGCTGCTGCTGGTGTTTGTGCTGCTGCTGCTGGTGTTTGTGCTGCTGCTGCTGCTGCTGGTGTTTGTGCTGCTGCTGCTGCTGCTGGTGTTTGTGCTGCTGCTGCTGCTGGTGTTTGTGCTGCTGCTGCTGCTGCTGGTGTTTGTGCTGCTGCTGCTGGTGGTGTTTGTGCTGCTGCTGCTGCTGGTGTTTGTGCTGCTGCTGCTGCTGGTGTTTGTGCTGCTGCTGCTGGTGTTTGTGCTGCTGCTGCTGCTGGTGTTTGTGCTGCTGCTGCTGCTGCTGGTGTTTGTGCTGCTGCTGCTGCTGCTGGTGTTTGTGCTGCTGCTGCTGCTGCTGGTGTTTGTGCTGCTGCTGCTGGTGTTTGTGCAGCTGCTGCTGCTGCTGGTGTTTGTGCTGCTGCTGCTGCTGCTGGTGTTTGTGCTGCTGCTGCTGCTGGTGTTTGTGCTGCTGCTGCTGCTGCTGGTGTTTGTGCTGCTGCTGCTGGTGTTTGTGCTGCTGCTGCTGCTGGTGTTTGTGCTGCTGCTGCTGCTGCTGGTGTTTGTGCTGCTGCTGCTGCTGGTGTTTGTGCTGCTGCTGCTGCTGCTGCTGGTGTTTGTGCTGCTGCTGCTGCTGGTGTTTGTGCTGCTGCTGCTGCTGGTGTTTGTGCTGCTGCTGCTGCTGGTGTTTGTGCTGCTGCTGCTGCTGCTGGTGTTTGTGCTGCTGCTGCTGCTGGTGTTTGTGCTGCTGCTGCTGCTGGTGTTTGTGCTGCTGCTGCTGCTGCTGGTGTTTGTGCTGCTGCTGCTGGTGTTTGTGCTGCTGCTGCTGGTGTTTGTGCTGCTGCTGCTGCTGGTGTTTGTGCTGCTGCTGCTGGTGTTTGTGCTGCTGCTGCTGCTGCTGCTGGTGTTTGTGCTGCTGCTGCTGCTGCTGGTGTTTGTGCTGCTGCTGCTGCTGGTGTTTGTGCTGCTGCTGCTGCTGCTGGTGTTTGTGCTGCTGCTGCTGGTGTTTGTGCTGCTGCTGCTGCTGCTGGTGTTTGTGGTGCTGCTGCTGCTGGTGTTTGTGCTGCTGCTGCTGGTGTTTGTGCTGCTGCTGCTGCTGCTGGTGTTTGTGCTGCTGCTGCTGCTGGTGTTTGTGCTGCTGCTGCTGCTGCTGGTGTTTGTGCTGCTGCTGCTGCTGGTGTTTGTGCTGCTGCTGCTGCTGCTGCTGTTTGTGCTGCTGCTGCTGCTGGTGTTTGTGCTGCTGCTGCTGGTGTTTGTGCTGCTGCTGCTGCTGCTGGTGTTTGTGCTGCTGCTGCTGCTGGTGTTTGTGCTGCTGCTGCTGCTGGTGTTTGTGCTGCTGCTGCTGCTGCTGGTGTTTGTGCTGCTGCTGCTGGTGTTTGTGCTGCTGCTGCTGGTGTTTGTGCTGCTGCTGCTGCTGGTGTTTGTGCTGCTGCTGCTGGTGTTTGTGCTGCTGCTGCTGCTGCTGCTGGTGTTTGTGCTGCTGCTGCTGCTGCTGGTGTTTGTGCTGCTGCTGCTGCTGGTGTTTGTGCTGCTGCTGCTGCTGCTGGTGTTTGTGCTGCTGCTGCTGGTGTTTGTGCTGCTGCTGCTGCTGCTGGTGTTTGTGGTGCTGCTGCTGCTGGTGTTTGTGCTGCTGCTGCTGGTGTTTGTGCTGCTGCTGCTGCTGGTGTTTGTGCTGCTGCTGCTGCTGCTGGTGTTTGTGCTGCTGCTGCTGCTGCTGGTGTTTGTGCTGCTGCTGCTGCTGGTGTTTGTGCTGCTGCTGCTGCTGGTGTTTGTGCTGCTGCTGCTGCTGGTGTTTGTGCTGCTGCTGCTGGTGTTTGTGCTGCTGCTGCTGCTGCTGGTGTTTGTGCTGCTGCTGCTGCTGTTGTTTGTGCTGCTGCTGCTGCTGCTGTTTGTGCTGCTGCTGCTGCTGGTGTTTGTGCTGCTGCTGCTGCTGCTGGTGTTTGTGCTGCTGCTGCTGCTGGTGTTTGTGCTGCTGCTGCTGGTGTTTGTGCTGCTGCTGCTGCTGCTGGTGTTTGTGCTGCTGCTGCTGCTGTTGTTTGTGCTGCTGCTGCTGCTGCTGGTGTTTGTGCTGCTGCTGCTGCTGCTGCTGGTGTTTGTGCTGCTGCTGCTGCTGCTGGTGTTTGTGCTGCTGCTGCTGCTGGTGTTTGTGCTGCTGCTGCTGCTGTTGTTTGTGCTGCTGCTGCTGCTGCTGGTGTTTGTGCTGCTGCTGCTGCTGGTGTTTGTGCTGCTGCTGCTGCTGGTGTTTGTGCTGCTGCTGCTGCTGCTGGTGTTTGTGCTGCTGCTGCTGCTGCTGGTGTTTGTGCTGCTGCTGCTGGTGTTTGTGCTGCTGCTGCTGCTGCTGTTTGTGCTGCTGCTGCTGGTGTTTGTGCTGCTGCTGCTGGTGTTTGTGCTGCTGCTGCTGCTGCTGGTGTCTGTGCTGCTGCTGCTGGTGTTTGTGCTGCTGCTGCTGCTGGTGTTTGTGCTGCTGCTGCTGCTGCTGGTGTTTGTGCTGCTGCTGCTGCTGCTGGTGTTTGTGCTGCTGCTGCTGCTGGTGTTTGTGCTGCTGCTGCTGCTGGTGTTTGTGCTGCTGCTGCTGCTGCTGGTGTTTGTGCTGCTGCTGCTGAAGCTGGTGCTTGTGCTGCTGCTGCTGCTGGTGTTTGTGCTGCTGCTGCTGCTGGTGTTTGTGCTGCTGCTGCTGCTGCTGTTGTTTGTGCTGCTGCTGCTGCTGGTGTTTGTGCTGCTGCTGCTGCTGCTGGTGTTTGTGCTGCTGCTGCTGGTGTTTGTGCTGCTGCTGCTGGTGTTTGTGCTGCTGCTGCTGCTGCTGGTGTTTGTGCTGCTGCTGCTGCTGCTGGTGTTTGTGCTGCTGCTGCTGCTGGTGTTTGTGCTGCTGCTGCTGGTGTTTGTGCTGCTGCTGCTGCTGCTGTTGTTTGTGCTGCTGCTGCTGCTGCTGGTGTTTGTGCTGCTGCTGCTGGTGTTTGTGCTGCTGCTGCTGCTGGTGTTTGTGCTGCTGCTGCTGCTGGTGTTTGTGCTGCTGCTGCTGGTGTTTGTGCTGCTGCTGCTGCTGCTGGTGTTTGTGCTGCTGCTGCTGCTGTTGTTTGTGCTGCTGCTGCTGCTGCTGTTTGTGCTGCTGCTGCTGCTGGTGTTTGTGCTGCTGCTGCTGCTGCTGGTGTTTGTGCTGCTGCTGCTGCTGGTGTTTGTGCTGCTGCTGCTGGTGTTTGTGCTGCTGCTGCTGCTGCTGGTGTTTGTGCTGCTGCTGCTGCTGTTGTTTGTGCTGCTGCTGCTGCTGGTGTTTGTGCTGCTGCTGCTGCTGCTGCTGGTGTTTGTGCTGCTGCTGCTGCTGCTGGTGTTTGTGCTGCTGCTGCTGCTGGTGTTTGTGCTGCTGCTGCTGCTGTTGTTTGTGCTGCTGCTGCTGCTGCTGGTGTTTGTGCTGCTGCTGCTGCTGGTGTTTGTGCTGCTGCTGCTGCTGGTGTTTGTGCTGCTGCTGCTGCTGCTGGTGTTTGTGCTGCTGCTGCTGCTGCTGGTGTTTGTGCTGCTGCTGCTGCTGGTGTTTGTGCTGCTGCTGCTGCTGCTGGTGTTTGTGCTGCTGCTGCTGGTGTTTGTGCTGCTGCTGCTGCTGCTGTTTGTGCTGCTGCTGCTGGTGTTTGTGCTGCTGCTGCTGGTGTTTGTGCTGCTGCTGCTGCTGCTGGTGTCTGTGCTGCTGCTGCTGGTGTTTGTGCTGCTGCTGCTGCTGGTGTTTGTGCTGCTGCTGCTGCTGCTGGTGTTTGTGCTGCTGCTGCTGCTGCTGGTGTTTGTGCTGCTGCTGCTGCTGGTGTTTGTGCTGCTGCTGCTGCTGGTGTTTGTGCTGCTGCTGCTGCTGCTGGTGTTTGTGCTGCTGCTGCTGCTGCTGGTGTTTGTGCTGCTGCTGCTGCTGGTGTTTGTGCTGCTGCTGCTGCTGGTGTTTGTGCTGCTGCTGCTGCTGCTGTTGTTTGTGCTGCTGCTGCTGCTGGTGTTTGTGCTGCTGCTGCTGCTGCTGGTGTTTGTGCTGCTGCTGCTGGTGTTTGTGCTGCTGCTGCTGGTGTTTGTGCTGCTGCTGCTGCTGCTGGTGTTTGTGCTGCTGCTGCTGCTGGTGTTTGTGCTGCTGCTGCTGGTGGTGTTTGTGCTGCTGCTGCTGGTGTTTGTGCTGCTGCTGCTGCTGGTGTTTGTGCTGCTGCTGCTGCTGCTGGTGTTTGTGCTGCTGCTGCTGCTGCTGGTGTTTGTGCTGCTGCTGCTGCTGGTGTTTGTGCTGCTGCTGCTGGTGTTTGTGCTGCTGCTGCTGCTGCTGTTGTTTGTGCTGCTGCTGCTGCTGGTGTTTGTGCTGCTGCTGCTGCTGCTGGTGTTTGTGCTGCTGCTGCTGGTGTTTGTGCTGCTGCTGCTGGTGTTTGTGCTGCTGCTGCTGCTGCTGGTGTTTGTGCTGCTGCTGCTGCTGTTGTTTGTGCTGCTGCTGCTGCTGCTGTTTGTGCTGCTGCTGCTGCTGGTGTTTGTGCTGCTGCTGCTGCTGCTGGTGTTTGTGCTGCTGCTGCTGCTGGTGTTTGTGCTGCTGCTGCTGGTGTTTGTGCTGCTGCTGCTGCTGCTGGTGTTTGTGCTGCTGCTGCTGCTGGTGTTTGTGCTGCTGCTGCTGCTGCTGGTGTTTGTGCTGCTGCTGCTGCTGGTGTTTGTGCTGCTGCTGCTGGTGTTTGTGCTGCTGCTGCTGCTGGTGTTTGTGCTGCTGCTGCTGCTGTTGTTTGTGCTGCTGCTGCTGCTGCTGGTGTTTGTGCTGCTGCTGCTGCTGGTGTTTGTGCTGCTGCTGCTGCTGCTGGTGTTTGTGCTGCTGCTGCTGCTGCTGGTGTTTGTGCTGCTGCTGCTGGTGTTTGTGCTGCTGCTGCTGCTGCTGTTTGTGCTGCTGCTGCTGGTGTTTGTGCTGCTGCTGCTGGTGTTTGTGCTGCTGCTGCTGCTGCTGGTGTTTGTGCTGCTGCTGCTGGTGTTTGTGCTGCTGCTGCTGCTGGTGTTTGTGCTGCTGCTGCTGCTGCTGGTGTTTGTGCTGCTGCTGCTGCTGCTGGTGTTTGTGCTGCTGCTGCTGCTGGTGTTTGTGCTGCTGCTGCTGCTGCTGGTGTTTGTGCTGCTGCTGCTGCTGTTGTTTGTGCTGCTGCTGCTGCTGCTGGTGTTTGTGCTGCTGCTGCTGCTGGTGTTTGTGCTGCTGCTGCTGCTGCTGGTGTTTGTGCTGCTGCTGCTGCTGGTGTTTGTGCTGCTGCTGCTGGTGTTTGTGCTGCTGCTGCTGCTGGTGTTGTTTGTGCTGCTGCTGCTGCTGGTGTTTGTGCTGCTGCTGCTGCTGCTGGTGTTTGTGCTGCTGCTGCTGGTGTTTGTGCTGCTGCTGCTGCTGGTGTTGTTTGTGCTGCTGCTGCTGCTGCTGCTGCTGCTGCTGGTGTTTGTGCTGCTGCTGCTGGTGTTTGTGCTGCTGCTGCTGCTGCTGGTGTTTGTGCTGCTGCTGCTGCTGGTGTTTGTGCTGCTGCTGCTGCTGGTGTTTGTGCTGCTGCTGCTGGTGGTGTTTGTGCTGCTGCTGCTGCTGCTGGTGTTTGTGCTGCTGCTGCTGCTGCTGGTGTTTGTGCTGCTGCTGCTGGTGTTTGTGCTGCTGCTGCTGCTGCTGGTGTTTGTGCTGCTGCTGCTGCTGCTGGTGTTTGTGCTGCTGCTGCTGCTGCTGGTGTTTGTGGTGCTGCTGCTGCTGCTGGTGTTTGTGGTGCTGCTGCTGGTGTTTGTGGTGCTGCTGCTGCTGCTGCTGGTGGTGGTGTTTGTGCTGCTCCCAGAACAGCAAAAGGCTGTCCATCTGGGCTGCTCCACAAATCCTTCCTTCAAGGGCTACTACCATCTGCAGCTGGGAGCCATAGAAGGCACCTCAAGGATCAGCCAGCCCCCTGCCATGTGGCAGGGACCCTCCCCCCAGCCCAGGCTGCTCAAGGCCTCATCCAGCCTGGTCCTCAGCGCCTCCAGCTGGGGGGCAGCCGCAGCCTCCCTGGGCAGCCTGTGCCAGGCTCTCCCCAGCCTCCCTGCCAACCATTCCTTCCTCCTCTCCACTCTCCCTCTGCCCTCTCCCAGCTCCAAGCCATTCTCCCTGCTCCTGCCACTCCCAGCCCTTGCCCAGAGTCCCTCCCCAGCTCTCCTGGAGCCCCTTCAGGTTCTGGAAGCCTGCTCTGAGGTCTCCCTGCAGCCTTCTCCAGGCTGCACAGCCCCAACCCTCCCAGCCTGGCCCCACAGGAGAGCTTCTTCAGCCCTCTGAGCATCCTGGTGGCCTCCCCTGGAAGAAGTCCTCACACATCACATGGCCAAGAAAGCAAAAGTGCTTTGGGGCCACTCAGGACCTGGGACAAGTTCCTGCACTCTGTGCAGGAGGCTCTGCCCTGCAGCCCCTTCCTCAGTGGGCCCTTGGAGGAGCCTCCCCTGTTGCACCACAGGAAGGAGGAAGAAGCCAGAAGCAGCCCTGAGAGAGTCAAACATTTAATAACCTTCCAAGGGGGAGAGGCTTGGCAGCCACACTGGGACTGGGTACAGAGAGATGGAAAGCAAGGAAGTGAGAACAAAATCCCATCAGTGCCTCCCCAGAGGGGCAGCACTTCACTGAAGCCTTGGACTGCTGCTGCTGCTGCTGCTGCTGCTGCTGAATCCTCTCTTCAGAGGCACAGTGGCCACTTGGAGCAGGCCCTCTGTGCCCACCTCAGGTCAGGCAGCAGGCTAAAACTTTGAGTCTCAACAGCAGGGCCTCCTCTTCCAACTTGCTCTTGGTTTCTCCTGCAGCCCCCAAGCACTCCTTGCATCTCTTCCCATCGTGGTGTTACTGCTGGACAGAGCAAGGAGAAGGAAGGAGACAGAGATTAGGCTCTGGCAGCAGCGAGGGAACCCCCCTGGGAGGGCCTCCAAGCTTTCCCCAGGCACCTCCAGGTGGCTCCCCCAGCCCAGGAGGCAGTGGCAGGGTCCCCAGGGGTGTTGACACTGCCCTTCTGCCTCCCACTGAGCTCAGCACCCAGCATCCCCCCCTCAGCTCCCTGGAATCGTGCTGAGGAATCTCCTCTGCTAGAGGAAGCATCCAGACTGGGCCAGGCTGGCCTGGGGGGAGCAGAGGCTCCCTCCCAAGCCTCAAAACCGCTGCCTGTGGCCCAGGGCCTCTCCTTCTGCTGGGCAGCCACATCCTTGCCTGTCCCCTTCCTCATTCATGCATTCAAACACTGGGGTGGGAGGGAGCTTAAAGCTCAGCCAGCTGCAGACCCCTGCCATGCCCAGGGACCCCTCCCCCCAGCCCAGGCTGCTCAAGGCCTCATCCAGCCTGGTCCTGAGCACCTCCAGGCAGGGGGCAGCCACAGCCTTCCTGGGCAGCCTGTGCCAGGCTCTCCCCAGCCTCCCTGCCAACCATTCCTTCCTCCTCTCCACTCTCACTCTGCCCTCCTCAAGCTTCAGTTCCCTCTTGTCCTCTCACTGTGACTCAGAGCCCCACTGTCTGCACTGGCCAGGGAAGCACAGAGCCCCAGAGCTGGCAGGGCTGGCAGGGAGCTCAGGGCTCAGCCAGCTCCAAGCCCCTGCCATGGGCAGGGACACCTCACCCCACAGCAGGTTGCTCACAGCCACAGAAGAGATCAGAGGAGGAGTAAATCTGAGCCAGAGGGCCACAAAGAGCCTCTCCCCTGGCATGCCAAGTGTGGAGCTCTGCAAAGCTAAGCTGCTGTGCTGAGTCACAGGGGGGGAAGCTCCAGGGAGATGCTGCCAGGCTGCTGCCCTGCTCAGAGCCCTTCAGCACAGACAGGGAGGACAGGGGGGGAGCAGCTGCTCCTCGCTGGGGATGCCAACTTCCATCTGCTTTGGCATGGAGCCACTCAGCAAGGGCTCCCCCCCTGCCCCCAGCAGACTGCTCAGCCTGCCAGCAGGGAGGCTGCTCCCTGGCACACTGCTGCCAGCAGCAGAGCTCTGCCTTGAGGGCAGGCAGTGGAGATGGAGGAAGAGGAATGCCAGCCTGGGCCAGCTGATGCTCTGCTCCCCTCCTCTGCCCACAGCTGGCTCGCTGGGGGAGTCTGAAAAGCTTGCAGAGCTCTTGGAAGGGCAAAGCAGAAATGTAGAGCAGTCACTGCTGGGAGGGAAAAGGCAACACAAAGACAAATCCAAACAATGCCCCTGGAAGAGAGAAGGGACTAAAAACTGCCTGTCCCAACACAGCTTCTCCTCTCTGCTCCCTCCTGGGCTCTGGCAGGGAGATGAACTTGCTCCTGCTGGACCTTGGCTGCACTGTGTTGGTGTCAGCTTCTCTGCTCCTTTCCTTTCTCCTTTTGAACAGGGTGGGGAGGGAAGGAGAGGCAGGGAAGAAGCTGGCAGCTGCTCAGGGAGGGCTCTGGTGCTGTTCAGTAATTGCAGATACCTGCAAATACTGCAGGGTTTGTCCAGATTGGAAGCACAGAACCCCAGGGCTGGGCAGGGACCCCGAGGCTCAGCCAGCTCCATGCCCCCTGCCATGGCCAGGGACACCTCACCCCACAGCAGGTTGCTCACAGCCACCTCCAGCCTGGCTGCAAACACCTCCAGGCATCAGCAGGAGGCTTCCACCACCTCCCTGGGCAGCCTGGGCCAGGCTCTCCCCACCCTCCTGCCCAACAACTTCTTCCTCACAGCCAATCTCCAGCTCCCCACTTCTCCTTTTGCTCCATCCCCCCAGAGCAGAGGGGCAGGATCCTCTCCCTCCACCTCTGGCAATGGGCACTGGCAGCCCAGAAGGCCAAGGGCAGCTGAGCTGCCCTTGGCCTTCTGGGCTGCCAGTGCCCATTGCTGGCTCCCTGTCCCAGGCCTGATTCCTGCCCCCCTCAGAGGTGGTGTCCCAGACCCCTGTCCCTCCCTCACCCCCTCCAAAGTCCCTCCCCAGCTCTCCTGCAGCCCCCTGCAGCTCCTGGAAGGCCACCAGCAGGAGCCACTGGCACAGGCTGCCCAGGGGGGCGGTGGAAGCCTCACCCCTGGAGGTCTTCAAGGTTTTATTCCTTGCCTCCCATTGCAGGTTGGAGCTCTGCTTGTAGACACAGCCTCCACTTGCTTCCAGCTGGGCTGGTAATGCTGGGGGGAGGTGTGGGGGGGGTTCAAGCCACCAGCCACTGACCTTGGCCTTGTTCTGGACAGGGAGGTAGAGCTTGAACTCAGCTGGGAGCTCGTCCTCGGAGTAGAGGCGGTCGGAGAAGTAGACGCGGCGGATGCGGCAGTTGGCGTGGATCTGGGGGGGCAGACACAGCCTCAGCACCCTCTGCCCCCGTGCCCCTGCCACCCCCAGCAGCATAGCAGCCTGCAGGAGGAGAGCCCTGCCTGCCTGCCTGCCTGCTCTCTCTCAGCCTGACAGAGTTATCAGGGGAGGAGGTTAGGAGTGGAGGAGCTCCGGTGGCTGCGTCCGAGCCAGAGCCACTGAGGCTGGGAGAGACCCTCAGGAGCACCAAGGCCCAACCCAGAGCCCTACCCTGCAAGGCTCAGCCCCAAACCACAGCCCCAAGCACCACAGCCAAACTCAGCCAGGGCTGGGGACTCCACCACCTCCCTGGGCAGCACTTTCCAGTCCCTGACCACTCCTGCTGGGAACAACTCTTCCTCCTGCCCACTCTGACCCTGCCCTGCTGCAGCTTGAGGCCATTCCCTCTGTCCTGGCACCAATTCCCTCTGAGCAGAGCCCAGCAGCAGCCTCTCCACAGCCTCCTCTCAGGGAGCTGCAGACAGCAGTGAGGTCTCCCCTCAGCCTCCTCTGTCTCTCCCTGCCCAGCCCCAGCTCCTTCAGGCTCTCTCCAGCAGATTTCTTCCCCAGGCCCTTCCCAGCTTCCTTGCCCTGCTCTGCCCTGGCTCCAGCACCTCCACAGCTCTCTGGCACTGAGGTGCCCAGAGCTGGACACTGAGGTGCCCAGAGCTGAGCCCCAGGGCACAATCCCCTCCCTGCTCCTCTGGACACAGCATTGCTGAGCCCAGCCAGGAAGCCTTTGGCTCTCTGGGCCCCCTGGGCACACTGCTGGCTCCTGTTCAGCTGCTTGGCCATCAGCACCCCCAGGTCCCATCCTGCCAGCAGCTTGCCAGCCACACTGCCCCAGGCCTGCAGCACTGCTTGGGGTGGTTGTGCCCCAGGGGCTGGGCCTGGCCCTTGGCCTTGTGGAAGCTCCTGGGAACATTGGCCATGGCTCCAACCTATCCAAGCCCCTCTGCAGAGCCTCCTACCCCCCACCTAGCTTGGGGGAGTGATGCTGTGAGCAGAGAAGAAACATTGGCCTCCTTCCTCTGCTCTGGCTTGGAGGCTCTCTGCACTGCTCCACGGTGGCCAAGCTCTGGCATCTCTGCCTTAGCTGCCTGGAAGATTCTTTGCTGTGGCCCCACCTCTGCTATCAGCATTTGTCAGGGCACTCTCAGCCCCAGCTGATTGCCTTTTTAACACTCCCTTGCCAGGGCCTCCCTGGGGTCAGGAAGGAGACTCTGCAGTCTGCTGTGCCTCCACTATCAGCTGGCAGGGAAGGAGTCCCTCCAGCCTCTGCCATGGGCACTGGAGGGAGCAGGCAGCTCCCAGCTGTCTGCCTGCCCACCCCAGGGCAAGCCTGCAGGGCAGCAGTGCCAGCACAGCCAGCAGCAGGCAGGCAGGCTCCACACACAGCACTCTCAGACCCCTGGCATGGGTTGGAAGGGAGCTTAGAGATCAGCCAGTTCCAACCCCCCAGGGCCCCCTCCCCCCAGCCCAGGCTGCTCAAGGCCTCATCCAGCGTGGCCTGGAACACCTCCAGGCAGGGGGCAGCCACAGCCTCCCTGGGCAGCCTGTGCCAGGCTCTCCCCAGCCTCCCTGGCAACCATTTCTTCCTCATCTCCAGTCTCAATCTGCTCTCCTCAAGCTTCAGTCCATTCCCTTTCCTCCTACAAGGGTACAAACCCTTGTAGTCCCTCCCCAGCTTTCTTGTACTGGAAGGCTGCCCTAAGGTCCCCCTGCAGCCTTCTTTCCTCCAGGCAGCACCCCCAGCTCCCTCAGCCTGGCCCCAGAGCAGAGCTGCTCCAACCCCCTGAGCATTCCCATGGCCTCCTCTCGACCCTCTCCACGTAGAATCACAGAAAGGTTTGGGGCTGGAAGGGACCCCAGAGACCATCAGAGAATGGTTGGGGCTGGAAGGGACCTCAGAGATCATCAGAGAATGGTTGGGGCTGGAAGGGACCTCAGAGAATGATTGGGGCTGGAAGGGAGCTCAGAGACCATCAGAGAATGGTTGGGGCTGGAAGGGAGCTCAGAGACCATCAGAGAATGGTTGGGGCTGGAAGGGAGCTCAGAGACCATCAGAGAATGGTTGGGGCTGGAAGGGAGCTCAGAGACTATCAGAGAATGGTTGGGGCTGGAAGGGAGCTCAGAGACCATCAGAGAATGGTTGGGGTTGGAAGGGAGCTCAGAGACCATCAGAGAATGGTTGGGGTTGGAAGGGAGCTCAGAGAATGGTTGGGGTTGGAAGGGAGCTCAGAGAATGGTTGGGGTTGGAAGGGAGCTCAGAGACCATCAGAGAATGGTTGGGGCTGGAAGGGAGCTCAGAGAATGGTTGGGGTTGGAAGGGAGCTCAGAGACCATCAGAGAATGGTTGGGGCTGGAAGGGAGCTCAGAGACCATCAGGGAATGGATGGGGCTGGAAGGGACCTCAGAGATCATCCAGCTCCTGAGCATGAGCTCCCTCCACCAAGATCAAGGTCCAAGTCCTTCCTGTGCTGAGGGCCCCAGAGCTGGACAGAGTACTGCAGGGGAGGTCTGGGGGGGGGAAGGGGGAAGGGGGGGAAGGGGCTGGGCAGGGCTGGGAAGGGCAGGGTTGGGCTGGGGCAGGATTGGGCAGGTGCAGGGCTGGGCTGGGCAGGGGCAGGATTGGGCAGGGGCAGGGCTAGGCCAGGGGGGAAAAGGGGGCAAGGGGGCAAGGGGGCAAGGGGGCAAGGGGGCAAGGGGGAAAGGGGGAAAGGGGGAAAGGGGGAAAGGGGGAAAGGGGGGAAAGGGGCAGGGGCTGGGCAGTGCAGGGCTGGGGCTGGGCAGGGCTGGGGCAGGGCTGGGCTGGGGCAGGGGCAGGGCAGGGCTGGGCTGGGCTGGGCTGGGCAGCGCAGGGCTGGGCTGGGCAGGGCAGCGCAGGGCTGGGCCGGGGCAGGGCTGGGCCGGGCTGGGCAGGGCAGGGGCTGGGCAGGGCAGGGCTGGGCTGGGCTGGGCAGGGCAGGGCTGGGCTGGGCTGGGCTGGGCTGGGCTGGGCAGCGCAGGGCTGGGCTGGGCTGGGCCAGCGCAGGGCTGGCCTGGGCAGCGCAGGGCTGGGCTGGGGCAGGGCTGGGGCAGGGCTGGGCTGGGCTGGGCTGGGCAGGGCAGGGCTGGGCTGGGCTGGGCAGGGCTGGGCTGGGCTGGGCTGGGCAGCGCAGGGCTGGGCTGGGCTGGGCAGCGCAGGGCTGGCCTGGGCAGCGCAGGGCTGGGCTGGGGCAGGGGCTGGGGCAGGGCTGGGCAGGGCTGGGCTGGGGCAGGGCTGGGGCAGGGCTGGGGCAGGGCTGGGCAGGGCTGGGCTGGGGCAGGGGCTGGGGCAGGGCTGGGGCAGGGCTGGGGCAGGGCAGGGCTGGGCTGGGCTGGGCTGGACTGGGGCAGGGCTGGGCAGGGCTGGGCTGGGCTGGGCAGGGGCAGCGCAGGGCTGGGCTGGGGCAGGCTCGCCGCGGGGTGCCGACCTGGACGCGCAGGGTCTCGATGTAGTTGGTGCCGTAGGCGCGGCGAGTGAAGTCGGAGAGGTTGAACTGGATCTGGTTCCAGCCCTCGTCCAGCCTCATGGGCATGGTGCAGAATGAAAGGCTTCACCCTGGTGGTGCTCTGGTAGTTGCTGGCCCGGAAGCGCCGCCGCACGTTCTTGTCATCCAGCACCTGCGGGCGCGGGCGGGCGGGCAGGGAGGGAGCTGCCGCGGCAGGGGGGGGCAGAGGGGCCCCGGCCCCACACCCCCACTACCCCCAGCCCCCACACCCACACCCCCAGCACCCCACACACCCACACCCCCAGCACCCCACACCCCCAGCCCCACACACCCCCACACCCCCAGCCCCCCACACCCACACCCCCAGCCCACCACACCCCCCAGCCCCAGCCCCACACACCCACACCCCCAGCACCCCCACACCCCCAGCCCCACACCCCCCACACCCCCCAGCACCCCACACACCCACCCCCCCCAGCCCCCCACACCCCCCAGCCCCCCGCACCCACACCCCCAGCCCCACGCACCCCCCAGCCCCCCGCACCCCCAGCCCCACACACCCACACCCCCAGCCCCCCGCACCCACCCCCCCAGCCCCACACCCCCACCCCCAGCCCCACACACCCACATCCCCAGCACCCCACACCCCCACCCCCAGCCCCACACACCCCCAGCCCCACACACCCACACCCCCAGCACCTCACACCCCCAGCCCCAGCCCCACACACCCACACCCCCAGCACCCCACACCCACACCCCCAGCACCCCACACCCACACCCCCAGCACCCCACACCCCCAGCCCCACACACCCCACACCCCCAGCACCCCACACCCACACCCCCAGCACCCCCCACACCCACACCCCCAGCACCCCCCACACCCACACCCCCAGCCCCACACACCCACACCCCCAGCACCCCACACCCCACACCCCCAGCCCCACCCCCCCCTGCTCCAGGCTTGGGGAAGCACAGCATGGGCTGGGCTGGAAGGGACCTCAAAGCTCAGCCAGCTCCAGCCCCCTGCCCTGCCCTGGGGACCCCTCCCCCCAGCCCAGGCTGCTCAAGGACTCATCCAGCCTGGTCCTCAGCACCTCCAGCCAGGGGCAGCCACAGCCTCCCTGGGCAGCCTGTGCCAGGCTCTCCCCAGCCTCCTGCCAACCATTCCTTCCTCCTCTCCACCCTCACTCTGCCCTCTCCCAGCTCCAAGCCATTCTCCCTGCTCCTGCCACTCCCAGCCCTTGCCCACAGTCCCTCCCCAGCTCTCCTGGAGCCTCCTCGGGTACTGAAAGGCTCTTCCCAGAGCCCTCTCCAGGCTGCACAGCCCCAGCTCCCCCAGCCTGCCCCATAGCAGAGGCTCTGCAGTCCTCTGAGCAGCTTGGAGGCCTTCTCTGGACACTCTCCAACAGCCTGAAAGCCCACTCAGGTTCCACACCACACCTCTGTGAGCAGGACAGTCCCCACAGAGAGCTCCCCCAAGCTTCCTCAGGACAGACAGACCCCTGAGCACCCCCCTCCCCACAGCCCTGCTGCTCCTGAGGACACCTCCTGCTGCCTCCAAGGCAGTGCCCTCCCCTGGGCAGCCTGTGCCAGGCTCTCCCCAGCCTCCCTGCCAACCATTCCTTCCTCCTCTCCACTCTCCATCTGCCCTCTCCAAGCCATTCTCTCTGCTCCTGCCACTCCCAGCCCCTTGCCAGAGTCCCTCCCCAGCTCTCCTGGAGCCCTTCAGCTCCTGGAAGCCTGCTCTGAGGTCTCCCTGCAGCCTTCTCCAGGCTGCACAGCCCCAACTCTCCCAGCCTGGCCCCACAGGAGAGCTTCTTCAGCCCTCTGAGCATCCCTGGTGGCCTCCCCTGGAAGCAGTCCTCACACATCACATGGCCAAGAAAGCAAAAGTGCTTTGGGGCCACTCAGGGCCTGGGACAAGCTCCTGCACTCTGTGCAGGAGGCTCTGCCCTGCAGCCCCTTCCTCACCCAGCCCTGCAGGGGTCTCCCCCATTGCCCTCTCCTCACCTGCACTTCAAAAGTGAAGTACTTCTTCAGGTTCTTGATGATCATCACCAGGAAAGGCAGTTTGATGCCCAGGGTCTTCTTGGGGTCAGCAGGGCAGGTGATGTATGTGGTACTAAGAGGGACACAAAACCACTTCAGCACCTCACAGGGGGCAGGGCCTGAGCCCCAGAGTCTCTCCCCTGACCCCAAAGCTCTCTTGCAGGGCAAGCAGGGAAAGGGAGAGCTGTGCTCCTAAGATCCCAACAACCACCAGGGGCTTCCTGGACACAGGAGGGAGAGTTTCAGAGGGAGCTGCAAGAAGATGATGCTGCTGCTGATGAAGAAAGGCCCAAAGAATGTGTTCCAAACCCCCACTCTTCTCACCCAGGGCATGGAACTCCTGCCTGGACAGCTTCACCTCCCCAGATTCAAGACCACACCAGTGCTGTTTCTCAACACAACCTCCTCCTCCCCTTGGAAGTGAGCAGCTGCAGCCCTGCAGAGCAGGGCAGGGGCCCTGTGTGCTCTCTGTGTGGCTGGAAAGGCAGAGGTCATGAGCCCCAGAAGCAGGCCTGGCAAGTCCTCTGTCAACACATCTTGGGAGGAAGGCAGGAGCTGGCTCAGCCTGGCTGCAGGAGAGGAGTCTCCACTGCCCTTATAAGGAGAGCCCTGCTCTGAGTCACCCCTGGAGAAGCCTTGGAGACTCTGGAGCTGCTCATGCAGCTGGCATCAGCCTCCCTCTCCAGGGGATGGAGATGAGGCTGCTGAGCAAAGCAGCTCCCCTTTGACCCTCCTGCTGTCACCTGGGGAGCAGCAGAGCAGGCCAAGGCCAGAGGAGATGCAGAAGGAGCAGCCAGCAGGGGCTGGGCACCAGTCAGATACAGCTTTGGTCTTTTCTCTTCCTTCAGCTTTGGTCTTTTCTCTTCCTTCCCCCCCACAAGGGTGGGGCAAAACTAAGGGGATTGGAGTTTTAGTTCTCACCCCTGAGCCCCACTGAGATAGAGAGAGAGCTGGGGGAGCAGAGCCAGGGCCAGGCCACCACAGGCTGACCCTGCATTCTGGGCTTGCATTCACTGACCAAGAGCTTGCAGGAGGACTGCAGAGCTGTGGGGGTGGGAAGAGACCTTGGAGACCATCAGCTCCAACCCCCCTCAGCTCACAGTGCCACCCCTGCTGCAGAGCCACCACCTCCAGGCAGGGATGGAGGCTCCACCACCTCCCTGGGTGGGCAGCCTGGGCCTGAGAAAGCCTTCCTGGGGAGACATTTGTTCTACCATCCAAGCTGAGTCTCCCCTGGCACAGCCTGAGGCCCTGTGGGAAGAGCCTGCCCCTCACCTGGCTCCAGCCCCGCTTCAGGCAGCTGCAGGGAGCAAAGAGGTCTCCCCTCAGCCTCCTCTTCCCCAGGCTGAGCACTGCCAGCTCCCTCAAGCTGCTCCTCACCAGCCCTCTCGCTCCAGCCCCTTCTCTGGACACTCTCCAGCCCCTCAAGTGTCCTTCCTGGGAGTCGAGGGGGCCCATAACTGTACCCAGTATCGGAGGAGTGGCCTCACCAGCGCGGAGTAGAGGGGGGCAACCACGTCTGAAGGAACCATCTGCTGGGCACTGACATCTTTCTGCTCCAGGGCCAAGCTCAGAGGGCACACTAGGGTAGAAGAAGATGCCTTCTCCTACCTGACATTAGTTCCTTCAATCTCCAGCACCAGGGACTGGATGTCGTTGTCTGTGATTCGCTTGATGTGGCCATTGCGCACCTGCAAGAGAGGCAGCTGGGCTCAGGGCGGTCCAGCCCCCCCCCAGGACCACCCCCTGCCCTCAGCAGGGACCCCCTCCCCCGGATCAGGCTGCCCAGGGCCTCCTCCAGCCTCACCTTGGAGGTCTCCAGGGCTGGAGCCTCAGCGGCCGCCCCGGGCAGCCCGTGGCAGGGTTCCACCCCCCCGGGGGGTCGCCCTCAGGCTGCTCCCTGCCAGGCTGGCAGCCCCAACCCTGCCAGCCTTGGCTCACAGCAGGGCTGCACCAGTGCCCCCAGCAGCTCTGCAGCACTCACTGCCAGCAGGGTGCCTGCCAGGACCCGAGTGCCCCAGCTCAGCTCCCCACCGGGCTCCAGAGCCGGCACTGCCCTGCTGCCTGCCTCAGGGAGCACCTCCCTGGCTCACAGCAGGGTTGGGCTGGAAGGGAGCTCAGAGCTCAGCCAGCTCCAGCCCCCTGCCATGCCCAGGGACCCCTCCCCCCCAGCCCAGGCTGCTCATCCAGCCTGGTCCTCAGCACCTCCAGCCAGGGGGCAGCCACAGCCTCCCTGGGCAGCCTGTGCCAGGCTCTCCCCAGCCTCCCTGCCAACCATTCCTTCCTCCTCTCCACTCTCCCTCTGCCCTCTCCCAGCTCCAAGCCATTCTCCCTGCTCCTGCCACTCCCAGCCCTTGCCCACAGTCCCTCCCCAGCCCTCCTTCAGGTACTGGAAGGTCTCTCTAAGGTCTCCCTGGAAGCCTTCTCTCCTGCAGGCTGATCAGGTCCCTTCCCAGGGAGCTCACACAGACCATCCCCCACTCCCTCAGGCACAGCCCTCAGCCTTGTGGGGCTGGGGTGGGCCTGCTGTAGCCACTGGGAGCTCCCAGCCATCAGGAGCTGTCCTCTGTCTCAGGGAAGCTCAGAGGAAGAGATTTCAGCCCACTTTAGAACTCCACATCTGCCTGGCCAATGCTTGGTAGGTGGAGGGTTGGAGCTGGGTCCTCCAACCAGAGGTCTCTTCCAACCAGATGCATTCTGTGATTAAGAAGGTGGGAAAAGGGGGGATGGGGGGGAAGGCAAAGAACCCTCTCAGGAAATAGAAGTTCTTGAAATAGATTCAGAGAATGGGTTGGGTTGGAAGGGACCTGCCAGGCACAGCCTCCCTGCAGGGCTCCTGCCAGGCACAACCTCCCTGCAGGGCTCCTGCCAGGCACAGCCTCCCTGCAGGGCACCTGCCAGGCACAGCCTCCCTGCAAGGGACCTGCCAGGCACAGCCTCCCTGCAGGGCTCCTGCCAGGCACAGCCTCCCTGCAGGGCTCCTGCCAGGCACAGCCTCCCTGCAGGGCTCCTGCCAGGCACAGCCTCCCTGCAGGGCACCTGCCAGGCACAGCCTCCCTGCAGGGCTCCTGCCAGGCACAGCCTCCCTGCAGGGCTCCTGCCAGGCACAGCCTCCCTGCAGGGCTCCTGCCAGGCACAGCCTCCCCGCAGGGCTCCTGCCAGGCACAGCCTCCCCGCAAGGGACCTGCCAGGCACAGCCTCCCCGCAAGGGACCTGCCAGGCACAGCCTCCCCGCAAGGGACCTGCCAGGCACAGCCTCCCCGCAAGGGACCTGCCAGGCACAGCCTCCCTGCAGGGCACCTGCCAGGCACAGCCTCCCTGCAGGGCACCTGCCAGGCACAGCCTCCCTGCAGGGCTCCTGCCGGGCACAGCCTCCCTGCAGGGCACCTGCCAGGCACAGCCTCCCTGCAGGGCTCCTGCCAGGCACAGCCTCCCCTGCAGGGCTCCTGCCAGGCACAGCCTCCCCGCAAGGGACCTGCCAGGCACAGCCTCCCCGCAAGGGACCTGCCAGGCACAGCCTCCCTGCAGGGCACCTGCCGGGCACAGCCTCCCTGCAGGGCTCCTGCCAGGCACAGCCTCCCTGCAGGGCTCCTGCCGGGCACAGCCTCCCTGCAGGGCTCCTGCCAGGCACAGCCTCCCTGCAAGGGACCTGCCAGGCACAGCCTCCCTGCAGGGCTCCTGCCAGGCACAGCCTCCCTGCAGGGCTCCTGCCAGGCACAGCCTCCCTGCAGGGCTCCTGCCAGGCACAGCCTCCCTGCAGGGCTCCTGCCAGGCACAGCCTCCCTGCAGGGCTCCTGCCTGCCAGGCACAGCCTCCCTGCAGGGCTCCTGCCAGGCACAGCCTCCCTGCAGGGCTCCTGCCTGCCAGGCACAGCCTCCCTGCAGGGCTCCTGCCAGGCACAGCCTCCTCACTACCTCACACCCTCTGCATCAGGGTGAATGGAGTGGGAGCTCCCTGCTCTCCCAAGCCACCCTGGAGAAGCTTTGGCCATGTGCAGACACCTCGCAGGGTCTGGAGGGAGCAGCAGCTCCCGGGGCAGCTGTGGCTGCTCCCTGAGGCTTCCCTTGCTGCTGGCAGCCCTGCTGCAGCCTCACTCAAGGCCAGGAGAGCAGCAGCAGGGAGCAAACCTCCCCCAGGGCGCCGGGGGCCGGCACGCCACGGTCCGACGTCGACCTCTGGAGGCCTTCTCCTGCATCGTTGCTGGCGTCTGGCAAACCGACCCGAGGCAGCAACAGCGAGCCACGGCACAGGCAGGGGCACTGCCCCGGGGCTGGCCTCACCTCAGGGCAGCCCAGCAGGGCTCACAGCTTCCCTGCCGGCTGCAGAACAAGCAGGAGGGCCGTGGGCCACCTCTTTCTCCCCCAGGAAGGGAGCTGGGGGGGCAAAACAAGAGGCAACAGCAAGAGGTGCTGAGCTGTGCTGCAGCACCTGGTGCACAGAGGTCTGGGGTGCAGGTATCTGGGGGGACCTGGACAAGGCTGCTGTGGCAGAGGACTGAGCAGGCAGGGGCAGGCTGCAGGGCAGGAGCCCAGCAGAGCATCCTGAGCTCCTGGCTGCGCTCCCTGGGGAGGGTGCTGGCTGCATCCTGCAGGGAGAGAAAACCTTTGGCACTCAGCTGAGCCCCAGCTGACCCTGGGCCCTCCCAGCAGCACCTGAAACTGCTGCCCATGGGCAGCCCCCAGGCACCAGCAGCTGGCATGTGGAGAAGAGTCATCAGCAAGATCCTGATGGGGGGCACAGATCCATGGGAGGGGTTGGGGTGGAAGGGAGCTCAAAGACCAGCCACTGCCAACCCCATGCCATGGGCAGGGGACACCCAGGCTGCTCAAGGACTCATCCAGCCTGGTCCTCAGCACCTCCAGCCAGGGGGCAGCCACAGCCTCCCTGGGCAGCCTGTGCCAGGCTCTCCCCAGCCTCCCTGCCAACCATTCCTTCCTCCTCTCCACTCTCACTCTGCCCTCTCCCAGCTCCAAGCCATTCTCCCTGCTCCTGCCACTCCCAGCCCTTGCCCACAGTCCCTCCCCAGCTCTCCTGGAGCCTCCTCAGGTACTGAAAGGCTCTTCCCAGAGCCCTCTCCAGGCTGCACAGCCCCAGCTCCCCCAGCCTGCCCCATAGCAGAGGCTCTGCAGCCCTCTGAGCAGCTTGGAGGCCTTCTCTGGACGCTCTCCAACAGCCTGAAAGCCCACTCTGGTTCCACACCACACCTCTGTGAGCAGGACAGTCCCCCCAGAGGGCTCCTCCAAGCTTCCTCAGGACAGACAGACCCCTGAGCACCCCCCCTCCACAGCCCTACTGCTCCTGAGGACACCTCCTGCTGCCTCCAAGGCAGTGCCAGAGGAGCCCAGCCCCATGCAAGCCCTGCAGGAGGCACTGCCTGGACACCCAGGGAGACCTTCCACTGGAGCAGGCTGCTCAGGTCCCCATCCAGCTCCCTCAGCTGCTCCTCACAAGCCCAATTCTCCAGCCCCTCCACCAGCTTCACTGCTGTGACATGAGGAGCAGCAGGCTTCCCCCCTGACCACAAGCTCCCTGTGCAGCCTGGGGCTGCCCTGCCAGTCCCTCACCCCCACAGCCTGCAAATGCTCACTCCAGGTCAAGCAACCACCAGCAGCCTGCTGAAGGCCATGGAGGCCTCTGTTCCCTGCTGACCCCCCAGAACCCCAGAGCTGCCAGGGCTGGAAGGGAGCTCCAGGCTCAGGCAGCTCCAAGCCCCTGCCATGGCCAGGGACACCTCACCCCACAGCAGGTTGCTCACAGCCACCTCCAGCCTGGCTGCAAACACCTCCAGGCAGCAGCAGGAGGCTTCCACCACCTCCCTGGGCAGCCTGGGCCAGGCTCTCACCACCCTCCTGCCCAACAACTTCTTCCTCACAGCCAATCTCCAGCTCCCCACTTCTCCTTTGGCTCCAGCCCCCCCAGTCCTGTCCCTCCCTCACCCCCTCCAAAGTCCCTCCCCAGCTTTCCTGCAGCCCCCTGCAGCTCCTGCAAGGCCGCCAGAAGGTCTCCCTGAAGCCTTCTCCTCTGCAGCCTGCACAACCCCAACTCTCTCAGGCTGTGCTCAGAGCAGAGCAGCTCCAGCCCTCTGCTCAGCCTCCTCGCCCTGCTCTGGACACCTTCCAGCCCCTCCAGAGCCTTCCTGGCACAGAGGCTGCAGAGCTGGGCACAGAGCTCTCTCAGCCTGCTCTAGAACTAGGCAGCAAGGAAGAAACAAAGAGATGGAACCCTCCTGGCTCCTTGCCCACACTAGGAGGCACCACCATGGCTCACCTTCAGATCTCTTCAAGCCAAGCTGTTTAAAACTGGGTCACCCACGGGAGAAGGACCCCCCCAGTGACAGCCCCCCGAGGCCATGGGGAAGCTGCTGAAGGTGGCAAAGCTTTGCTTTGCTCTCTGCTGCCTGCTGCCAGCCCCTGACAAGGTTTGCAGCCTCTTGCAGGGCTCCTCTGCTCAGCCAGGAGAGGCAGAACCATGGAGTCACAGAGCTGCTGGGGATGGAAGAGGCCTTGGAGATCACCAAGTCCCCAACCCTCTCCCCTGGAGCTCACAGGGCCACCAGCACCAAACCACCCCAGGAGCTTCCAGCTCAGCAGGAGGAAGAACTTCTTGGCTGGGAGGCTGCCAGAGGCCTGGAGCAGGCTGCCCAGAGAGGTTGTGGAGTCTCCTGCTCTGGAGCCTTCCCAGCCCTGGCTGGATGTGCTCCTGTGCCCCTGGGCTGGGCTCTGTACTCCTGCTCTGGCAGGGGCTGGCACCGGGAGCTCTCCAGAGGTCCCTTCCAGCCCCTGGCACCCTGGGAGCTGTGACCTCCCTCAGCACCACCCCCAGGCAGCTCTGAAACACCTCCAAGGGATGGAGACTCCACCACCTCCCTGGGCAGCCTGGGCCGGTGCCTGGGAACCCTTCCTGGGATGAAACTGTTCCTCATCTCCAACCTGAGCCTCCCCTGGCACAGCCTGAGGCTGCTCCCTCTTCTCCTGCTCCCTCTTCTCCTGTCCCTCGCCGCATATGAGAAGAGCCCAACCCCCCCTGGCTCCAACCTCCTTCGAGGGAGCTGCAGAGGGTGATGAAGGTCTCCCCTCAGCCTCCAGCCTGCACCCCCAGCCCTTCCCCGCAGGCTCTTTGCGCTCAAGCCCCTCGGCCCCGGGCTGCCCTGCCCCGGCGCCGCACGCAGCCGCGGCAGCGCCGCTCGGGCTCGGGGGGAGGCGCCGGGGGTGTCCCAGCAACCCGCACCCGGCAGCGGCGGCCACGGCGGCTTCCCGCTGAGCCCGGGCGGGGCCGGGCGCCTCTGCCCCGGGCAGGCTGAGCGCGAAGCGGCCCCGGCTGCCCCCGGCCCCGGCTGCCCCCGGCGCCGCTCACCTTCTTGTCCCAGATCTGCAGCGGTTTGCTGCCGATGCTGTACAGCACCGAGAGGAAGCCGCTCTGGAAGGTGTTCTTGAACATGCCGGCGCCGGGACGGGACGGGACGAGCAGTGCCGAGCCGAGCTAAGCAGTGCCGAGCCGAGCCGGGCTGAGCAGTACCGAGCCGGGCTGAGCCGGGCCGAGCAGTGCCGAGCTGAGTCGAGCCGAGCCGAGCCGGGCTGAGCAGTGCCGAGCTGAGTCGAGCCGAGCCGAGCCGGGCTGAGCAGTGCCGAGCTGAGTCGAGCCGAGCCGAGCCGGGCTGAGCAGTGCCGAGCTGAGTCGAGCCGGGCTGAGCCGGGCCGAGCAGTGCCGAGCTGAGTCGAGCCGAGCCGAGCCGGGCTGAGCAGTGCCGAGCTGAGTCGAGCCGAGCCGAGCCGGGCTGAGCAGTGCCGAGCTGAGTCGAGCCGAGCCGAGCCGGGCTGAGCAGTGCCGAGCTGAGCCGAGCCGGGCCGAGCAGTGCCGAGCCGAGCCGGCCGCTGGGCTGAGCCGAGCCGAGCCGAGCCGAGCCGGCCGCTGGGCTGAGCTGAGCCGAGCCGGGCTGAGCTGAGCCGGGCTGAGCCGAGCCGGCCGCTGGGCTGCGCCAAGTCCGCGGCGGCTGCCGCTGCTGCCTCCGCGCTCGCGTGCGTCTGTCGGCGTCACCAGGGAACTACTTCCCGGGCGCGTACAGCGGCTCCGCCGAATCTACCAAAGCGCGGCAGGATCCAGCGGCCCAACTCCCCCCCGCGCCGGAACTACTTCCGGGAGGCGCAGAGCGAGGCCGGGGCGGGGGCGGAGCGAGGCGGAGGAGGGGAGAGAGGAGGAAGAGGCGGAGGGGAAGGAGGGAGCCAAGGGAGGAAGGGGAGGGGAGGAGAGGAACAGACCGGGGAGAGGGAGGGAGGGAGGGAGGGACTGAGGGGCGGGAGGGACTGAGGGGCGGGAGCGAGCGAGAGGAGGAACGGACGGAGGGGAAGGAGGGACCCAGAGGAGGAAGAGGCGGAGGGACGGGAGGGAGCGAGAGGAGGAGGGAGGGAGCGAGGGACGGGAGGGACGGACGGACGGAAGGGGGGAGGGAGCCAGAGAAGGAAGAGGCGGAGGAACGGGAGGGAGCGAGAGGAGGAGGAAGGGAAGCGAGAGGAGGGAGGGAGCGAAGGGAGGGAGGGAGCGAAGGGAGGGAGGGAGCGAAGGGAGGGAGGAAGGTAGCGAGAGGAGGAGGGAGGGAGCAAGAGGAGGAGGAGGAGGAGGGAGGGAGCAAGAGGAGGAGGAGGAGGAGGGAGGGAGCGAGAGGAGGAGGGAGGGAGCGAGAGGAGGAGGAGGAGGAGGGAGGCAGCAAGAGGAGGAGGAGGAGGAGGGAGGGAGCGAGAGGAGGAGGGAGAGGAGGGAGGGAGCGAGAGGAGGAGGGAGGGAGCGAGAGGAGGAGAAAGGGAGCGAGAGGAGGAGGGAGAGGAGGGAGGGAGCGAGAGGAGGAGGGAGGGAGCGAGAGGAGGAGGGAGGGAGCGAGAGGAGGAGGGAGGGAGCAAGGGAGGGGAGGAAGGGAGCGAGAGGAGGAGAGAGGGAGCGAGAGGAGGAGGGAGAGGAGGGAGGGAGCGAGAGGAGGAGGGAGGGAGCGAGAGGAGGAGGGAGGGAGGGGAGGGAGTGAGGGACGGGAAGGAGCGAGGGTCGGGAGGGACGGAAGGGGGAAGGGAGCCAGAGGAGGGAGGGAGCGAGAGAAGGGAGGGAGCCCTGGGGCTGGTTGCCGGAGGGGGTGTCCTCGACTACTGCAGGGTCTCCCCAGCCTCGGAGTAGGGAATTCCCTTCCGTGATGTCCGATGTGAATCCACTCCTGCTGTGGGATCAAGCCCCTGGTCTGTGGCCGCAGGGTGCCCGGGCAGGTCGCAGCTGCCACCTCCCTGGAGGTGGTCAGGGGCTCAGCAGGAGGTGTCCCTGCCCCTGGCAGGGGGGTTGGATGTGGAGTAGCCTTTAAGGTCCCTTCCAACCCAACCCATTCGATGATTCGTGATAGTCCCTCTCGGGTCCAGCCCTCAACAGCGCCTTGAGGGATGGTACCCAGAGAGGACCCAAGCACAGATGGGTTTGGTCAAGCAAATGAAAGGTGCCAGAGGAGTCCATCCCTGGCAAAACCAAACCAAACCAACCACCACCACCACACATAAAAACAATCAAACAACAAAACCACACAGAAAACCTACCCAGAGGCACAGAGGCACAGAAGCATTCAGGCTGGGAGAGACCCTCAGGAGCACCAGGTCCAACCCAGAGCCCTACCCTGCAAGGCTCAGCCCCAAACCACAGCCCCAAGCACCACAGCCAAACCACCCTGAAACACAGCCAGGGCTGGGGACTCCACCACCTCCCTGGGCAGCGCTTTCCAGTCCCTGACCACTCCTGCTGGGAAGAAACCTTTCCTACTGTCCAGCCTGAGCCTCCCCAGGGGCAGCTTGAGGCCATTGCCTCTGTCCTGGCACCAATTCCCTCTGAGCAGAGCCCAGCAGCAGCCTCTCCACAGCCTCCTCTCAGGGGGCTGCAGACAGCAGTGAGGTCTCCCCTCAGCCTCCTCTGTCTCTCCCTGCCCAGCCCCAGCTCCTTCAGGCTCTCTCCAGCAGATTTCTTCCCCAGGCCCTTCCCAGCTTCCTTGCCCTGCTCTGCCCTGGCTCCAGCACCTCCACAGCTCTCTGGCACTGAGGTGCCCAGAGCTGAGCCCCAGGGGACAATCCCCTCCCTGCTCCTCTGGACACAGCATTGCTGAGCCCAGCCAGGAGGCCTTTGGCTCTCTGGGCCCTCTGGGCACACTGCTGGCTCCTGTTCAGCTGCTCTCCACCACTCCCCCCTGCTCCCACTCTGCCTCAGCCTGTAGCACTGCCTGGGGTGGTTGTGGCCGAAGCGCAGCACTGGCAGCGCAGCATCGCCAGCCCAAGCCTCCGGCCCCCTGCAAAGCTCTCTGCGCGGAGCCCAGCAGCCGCCGGCCTCCTGTCGAGTCGCCGCCTGGCGGACAAGCGGCGGCATTGCACCTTTCCTTCCACTGTATCGATCCTGTAAATACTCTGATTGGGTCCAAATTGTAAATACCAAACCACTTACGGGATGTGTTGAACTGCTGTGCACTGGAATCTGTATGGAAAACAGCCATTTATCGGTTATTGATAATGTTTAGTGATCAATAAAATCAATATTTACATAGCTCGTGTTTCATATTCGTAAATGAATAACCTCTTCATCACAGGGGACCAGTGGGTGCAGCCCTAAACCCTCTGCACAACAGCAGACAGGCAGGGAGGGCGCTGCCCCTGCCGCCCCTTCTTCCCTTCTGCCCCTGCTGCCCCTGCTGCCCACTCTGCCACCAAAGACATTTTGCCTTCTCTCCAACCTCAGCCTCCCCTGGCACAACTCCAGGCCAGTTCCTCTCCTTCCATCCCCTGAGCCTGGGCAGCAGAGCCCAGCCCCAACCTCCCTGCAGCCTCCTCCCAGGGAGCTGCAGAGAGCAAGGAGGTCTCCCTCAGCCTCCTCTACTCCAGGCTCAACACCCCCAGCTCCCTCAGCTGCTCCTCCCCAGCCTGGTGCCCCAGACCCCTCCCCAGCTTTCTTGCCCTTCTCTGGACACCTTCCAGCAGCTCAACCTCTTTCCTAAGCTGAGGAGCCCAGAGCTGGACACAGGACTCCAGGTGTGGCCTGAGCAGTGCTGAGCACAGGGCAGGATGAGCTCCCTGCTCCTGCTGGCCACACTGCTCCTGATGCAGGCCAGGATGCCCTTGGCCTTCTTGGCCCCCTGAGCACACTGCTGGCTCCTGTTCAGCTGCTCTCCCCCACTCCCCCCAGCTCCCTCTCTGCCTGGCTGCTCTCAGCCACTCTGCCCCCAGCCTGTAGCACTGCCTGGGGTTGCTGTGGCCAAAGTGCAGCCCCTGGCACTTGGATGTGTTCAATCTCCTGCCCTTGGCCTCTGCCCATCTGCTCAGCCTGGCAAGGTCCCTCTGCAGAGCTCTCCTCCCCTCTCACAGCTCAACTCCTGCCCCCAGCTTGCTGTCAGCTGCAAACTCACTGCTGCTGGACTCCATCCCCTCCTCCAGGTCATCAAGGAGGCAGCGCAGCTTCCCGCTGCTCGGCGCTCAGGAGCGCTGGGTTCAAAGCCCCCGCGCCTGGCAGCGCAGCATCGCCACCCCGAGCCTCCGACCCCCGGCGAAGCTCTCTGCGCGGAGCCCAGCAGCCGCCAGCGTCCTGTCGAGTCGCCGCCTGGCGGACAAGCGGCGGCATTGCACCTTTCCTTCCACCGAATCGATCCTGCAAAGTGCCGGCGCGGCTCGGCACTCTGTCGCTTCTCGGCTCTCCTTCTCACGCCTCTTCCTCCTCGTCACTCTCCGTCCTACAAGAAAGCTGGGGAGGGACTTGGGAGGCTGTCAGGGAGGGACCTGTGCTGGTTTGGGCAGCAGATCAGTGTCCCTTTGCTGGCTGGTTCCAACTCCTGCCCAGCTCTGGAGCCTCTGCTCCAGGAAGGCTCTGGAGGGGCTGCAAGGTGTCCAGAGCAGGGCCAGGAGGCTGAGCAGAGGGCTGGAGCTGCTCTGCTCTGAGCACAGCCTGAGAGAGTTGGGCTTGTGCAGGCTGCAGAGGAGAAGGCTCCAGAGAGACCTTCTGGTGGCCTTCCGGCGGCTGCAGGAAAGCTGGGGAGGGACTTTGGAGGGGGTGAGGGAGGGACAGGCCTGGGGGGGCTGGAGCAAAAGGAGAAGTGGGGAGCTGGAGATTGGCTGTGAGGAAGAAGTTGTTGGGCAGGAGGGTGGGGAGAGCCTGGCCCAGGCTGCCCAGGGAGGTGGTGGAAGCCTCCTGCTGATGCCTGGAGGTGTTTGCAGCCAGGCTGGAGGTGGCTGTGAGCAACCTGCTGTGGTGTGAGGTGTCCCTGCCCATGGCAGGGGCTTGGAGCTGCCTGAGCCCTGAGCTCCCTTCCAGCTCTGTGCTGCTGTGACTCTGTGATTCTTTGGCATGAGATAGACTCCACCATGGCCAGGGACAGGCTGTTCCCCACCAGCTGAAGTTTGGGCAGCAGAGCTGAGCAGAGGCTGGGACACAAGAGGGCCAGCACTGCCCCCTGCCTTGGCAAGCAACCAGGCCCTGCCTCAGAGCTCCTGGAGCTTGAGGTTACCTGATGGACACATCCAGAGCTGGCCCCAGGGCAGCCCACCTGCAGCTGTGACCCAGCAGGCTGCTGCCGGTGCCTTTCCACCTCTATCACTCACAGGGGCTGTGGGGTAGGACTCACTCCTGGCATTTCCACCTCAGCCACCCCCCAGGGCAGCTGCTGCCTTGCTGAGGACCTGGGCTGCAGCAGGGAGGAGTTGGAGGCATCACCCACGAGGAGCATGAGAGAGATGGTTCTGTGTGGCTGCAGCAGCCCAGGGCTCACCCTGCTGGAGCTGCCCTCCCTGGGAAGCAGCAGCAGGTTCCTCTTTCCTGCTCTCAGAGGGCTGAGCAGCTTCACAGTGAGGGGAAAAAAGCCCCACAAGGGCCAGGAAGAAACAGGGCCCAGAGCAGAGACCTGACCAGGGATGGTGATGGAGAGCCCAGCCTGAGGTCTGGGGACCCCAGCTTCAGTTGGGCTGTTAGACAGCTGAGACCAGAGCACAGCTTGGGACAACCACCAGCACTGCAGCTGGGCCCTCCTGAGAGCTGCAGGGGAAGCACCAGGGCTGCAGGGGAAGCTCCTGAGAGCTGCAGGGGAAGCACCAGGGCTGGAGGGGAGCTCCTGAGAGCTGCAGGGGAGCTCCTGAGAGCTGCAGGGCAAGCCCTGGGGCTGGAGGGGAGCTCCTGAGAGCTGCAGGGGAGCTCCTGAGAGCTGCAGGTGAAGCCCTGGGGCTGCAGGGGAAGCTCCTGAGAGCTGCAGGGGAAGCTCCTGAGAGCTGCAGGTGAAGCCCTGGGGCTGGAGGGGAGCTCCTGAGAGCTGCAGGGGAAGCTCCTGAGAGCTGCAGGGGAAGCTCTGGGGCTGCAGGGGAGCTCCTGAGAGCTGCAGGGGAAGCCCTGGGGCTGCAGGGGAAGCCCTGGGGCTGCAGGGGAAGCTCTGGGGCTGCAGGGGAAGCCCTGGGGCTGCAGGGGAGCTCCTGGGAGGCAGAGGCCCACACAGAGGAGCTCCAAGCTCCGGGGGCTCGCAGTGGTGGTGGCTGGGGAGGGGCAGAGCCTCAGCCCATGGCCCAGGAAGGGTTGGGAGCTCCTGCAACACAGCTGCCAGCTGCTTGCCCTCAGGCAGGGCACCTCCAGGGCGTGGGGGGGGGGGTTCCTCAGGAGGTGGCAGTGGCCTCTTTGCCTCTGCCCAGGGCGACTCCTCCCTGGCACAGGGTCCCAGCGCCAGCAGCCTTCTCCCAGCCCTGCCCTCCCCCCCCGGCTGCCCCCTCCCCACTCAGCACTCCTCCTCAGCTGCTTCTTTTAAAACTTTTATTCAACAATATAGAATTCTTTTGCATTAGAGAATCATCCACGGGGGGGCTCGCCCCTCCCCCACCCCCCCTTCACCTCCCCCCCCCCCCCCCCCGCCGCCTCCGTGCCCCGGGCGGGAGGGGTGGGCACAGGCTGGCACCCCCCACGGAGGCCAGCAGAGGTTGAGGGGGAGCGGGGGGTGGGGGAGGGGGGGAAGGAACATCCAGGGAGAGAGGAAGGAGACCACTGGAAAATGACCCCAACAGGCTTTGCTCTGCACAACCCTCTCACGTCGTCATGCTGGCGAGGGGCAGGGGGAGCCCCCCCCGGGGCCGGAGGCAGGGGAACCTCGGCGTGGTTGGGTTGGAAACACTCAAACGAGGAGGGAGGGAGGGAGGGAGGGAGGGAGAAGGGAGGGGGAGGGAGGGGAGGAAGGGAGCTCGGCGGCGCCCCCCCCCCGGCCGGCTGGGCCACGCCTTGCTGTGCCAACCCTGCCCTGCCCTGCACCACCCTGCCCTGCACCACCCTGCCCTGCCCTGCCCTGCCCTGCCCTGCCCAGCCCTGCCCGGCCCGGCCCGGCCCTGCCGCCGCCCGATGGCACCTCGGAGGCTTTGGTTCTCCTTCTGCTTACTGGAAAATTGGGAGCGACAGCAGCAGACCTGAGGAGAGAGGGAGGGGAGGAGGGAAGTCAGCAGCTCGCAAAGGGGGGAGGGGGAGAGGGGGAGAGGGGCAGTGCCCAGCCGGCCGCGGAGCAGCTCCGGCCGCCCCCGGGCGGGGGATGGGGGGCAGAGAATCAGAGGAGGGGCAGGGCTGGAAGGGAGCTCCAGGCTCAGGCAGCTCCAAGCCCCTGCCATGGGCAGGGACACCTCACACCACAGCAGGTTGCTCACAGCCACCTCCAGCCTGGCTGCAAACACCTCCAGGCATCAGCAGGAGGCTTCCACCACCTCCCTGGGCAGCCTGGGCCAGGCTCTCACCACCCTCCTGCCCAACAGCTTCTTCCTCACAGCCAATCTCCAGCTCCCCACTTCTCCTTTTGCTCCAGCCCCCCCAGTCCTAGGGGATGAGGAGGAGAATGGGCTGGGGGTGCTGCCAACCCCCATGCCCTGCCACCCCCCCCGTGCCCTGCCAGCCCACTCCCAGCCCTGGCCCAGCTCTACCCTGCATGCCTGACTGAATGGGGAGGCAGCAGGGGGTCCTCAGCCTGCTCTGGAAGGGGTGGCAGAGGGAAGGAGGGAAGGGAAGGGAGGGGAGAGCTGAAAGCAAGGCAGAGCTGCAGGCAAGGCAGAGCTGCAGGCAGGGCAGAGTTGAAGGCAGGGGAGAGCTGAAGGCAAGGCAGAGCTGCAGGCAGGGCAGAGCTGAAGGCAGGGGAGAGCTGAAGGCAAGGCAGAGCTGCAGGCAGGGCAGAGCTGAAGGCAGGGGAGAGCTGAAGGCAAGGCAGAGCTGCAGGCAGGGCAGAGCTGAAGGCAAGGCAGAGCTGCAGGCAGGGCAGAGCTGAAGGCAGGGGAGAGCTGCAGGCAGGGCAGAGCTGAAGGCAGGGCAGGGCAGAGCTGAGAGCAAGGCAGAGCTGAGAGCAAGGCAGGGCAGAGCTGCAGACAAGGCAGAGCTGCAGGCAGGGCAGGGCAGAGCTGCAGGCAGGGTAGAGCTGCAGACAAGGCAGAGCTGAGAGCAAGGCAGGGCAGAGCTGCAGGCAGGGCAGAGCTGCAGGCAGGGCAGAGCTGCAGGCAAGGCAGAGCTGAGAGCAAGGCAGGGCAGAGCTGCAGGCAGGGCAGAGCTGCAGGCAGGGCAGAGCTGAAGGCAAGGCAGAGCTGCAGGCAGGGCAGAGCTGCAGGCAGGGTAGAGCTGCAGGCAGGGCAGGGCAGAGCTGCAGGCAAGGCAGGGGAGAGCTGCAGGCAAGGTAGAGCTGCAGGCAGGGCAGAGCTGAGAGCAAGGCAGGGCAGAGCTGCAGGCAGGGCAGAGCTGCAGGCAGGGCAGAGCTGCAGGCAGGGCAGGGCAGAGCTGCAGGCAAGGCAGGGGAGAGCTGCAGGCAAGGTAGAGCTGCAGGCAGGGCAGAGCTGAGAGCAAGGCAGGGCAGAGCTGCAGGCAGGGCAGAGCTGCAGGCAAGGCAGAGCTGCAGGCAGGGCAGGGCAGAGCTGCAGGCAAGGCAGAGCTGAAGGCAGGGCAGAGCTGCAGGCAAGGCAGAGCTGAAGGCAGGGCAGAGCTGCAGGCAGAGCAGAGCAGAGCTGCAGGCAGGGCAGAGCTGCAGGCAGGGCAGAGCTGCAGGCAGAGCAGAGCTGCAGGCAGGGCAGAGCTGCAGCTCAGCACAGCAGCAGAGGGATTTACAATCTCAGAGGGCTCTGGGCTGGAAGGGAGCTCCAAAGCTCAGCCAGTCCAACCCCCCTGCAGCCAGCAGGGCCATCCCCAGCTGGGGCAGGCTGCTCACAGCCTTCCCAAGCCTGACCTGGGATAGCTCCAGGGCTGGAGCCCCAACCCCCTCCCTGGGCAGCCTGCTGCAGTGCTCCAGCAGCCTCCTGGGGCAGAACTTGTTCCTCACCTCCAATCCCAACCTGCTCTGCTCTCATTCCAAACCTCTGCCCCTGGGCCTGGCCCTGCAGGCCCCTTCTTGACCCCAACCCTCAGATATTTACAGACATGGGTCAGATCCCCTCTCAGCCTTCTCTCCTGCTTGCACAGCACCAGGTCTTTGTCTTTTCTCATCAGACATGGCCCAGTCTTCCTTCACCATCCTCTTAGCTTCTGATCTCCTCTCTCTAGTGTCCAGCAGCCCAGGGTGGAAGGGAAGAGCTGCCCCCAGCTCAGCACTTGGATAGAACCACCCAGGCTGAGAGGAGACAGCTCTCAACTATGCTCAGCTGCCCAAGGCCTCACCCAGCCTGGCCTGGAGCCCCCCCAGGCAGGAGGCAGCCACAGCCTCCCTGGGCAGCCTGGGCCAGAGCCTCAGCTCCCTCCTGCTGGAGAACTTCTGCCTCAGCTCCACTCTGACCCTGCTCTGCCTCAGCTCCAAACCCTTCCCTCCTGGCCTGGCTCCAGACCCCCTCAGCCAAAGTCTCTCTGCAGCCTCCCTGCAGGATCCCTTCAGGTCCTGGCAGCAGCTCTGAGGTCCCCCTGGAGCCTTCTCCTCCCCAGGCTGCACAGCCCCAGCTCCCTCAGCTGTGCTCCCAGCAGAGCTGCTCCAGCCCTGGCAGCATCTCTGTGGCCTCCTCTGGCCTCACTCCACAGCTCTGTGGCCTCCTCCTGCAGAGCTGGAGGCAGGGCTGGAGGGGAGGTCTGAGCAGAGCAGAGCCCAGGGACAGGATCCCCTCTGCTGCCCTCTGCCCACCCTGCTCTGGCTGCAGCCCAGGGTGGGGGGGTGGGAGGCAGGGGGCTTCTGAGCTGGGAAAGCCAAGGTGGATCCTGGGCTGCAGCAGCAGAAGTGTGGCCAGCAGGGCCAGGGAGGGGATTCTGCCTCTCTGCTCCACTCTGCTGAGCCCACAGCTGCAGCTCTGTGCCCAGCTCTGCAGCCTCTGTGCCAGGAAGGCTCTGGAGGGGCTGGGAGGTGTCCAGAGCAGGGCCAGGAGGCTGAGCAGAGGGCTGGAGCTGCTCTGCTCTGAGCACAGCCTGAGAGAGTTGGGGTTGTGCAGGCTGCAGAGGAGAAGGCTCCAGGGAGACCTTCTGGTGGCCTTGCAGGAGCTGCAGGGGGCTGCAGGAAAGCTGGGGAGGGACTTTGGAGGGGGTGAGGGAGGGACAGGATTGGGGGGGCTGGGAGCAAAAGGAGCAGTGGGGAGCTGGAGATTGGCTGTGAGGAAGAAGTTGTTGGGCAGGAGGGTGGTGAGAGCCTGGCCCAGGCTGCCCAGGGAGGTGGTGGAAGCCTCCTGCTGATGCCTGGAGGTGTTTGCAGCCAGGCTGGAGGTGGCTGTGAGCAAGCTGCTGTGGGGTGAGGTGTCCCTGCCCATGGCAGGGGCTTGGAGCTGGCTGAGCTTTGGGCTCCCTGCCAGCCCTGGGAGGCTCTGTGACCTTCCAGAGTGAAGGCCTTGGGGCTGCCCCCTCCTGAGGTGGCTCTGCCACAGAGTGGAGACAGCAGACACTGGGAAGCTGTTGAGATATTTATTGGTTTCAGTGAGTGATACAAAAAGAGGGGAGCTGGACCCTGCTGGAGAGGCCCCAGAAGGACTTTCTTGGAGCTGTGGAATGTAAACAGGAGGTTGCCAAGAGAAACAAGTCTGCCCCCTCCTAAAAACCTTCCCTCTTCTCTTGTTATTTTGAGCCTTTTCTAGGCTTTTCTTGGCTTTTTCACCTTTTTTTTTGTTGATTTTTTTTGTTCCCTGACAATGCTGCAGAGGAAATTCTGGGGTTTAGCTGCCCCCACCCCCAAAAAAAACATAGAAGAGAAGCACCCACACCCCCCCCAGCTGCCAGGTTGTGGCTCTCCACCTGAAGCACTCTGAGGGAGCCCAAAGCCCACAGCAAATGCAACACCCAAAGCAAGGAGGGGGAGGCCACTGTCAGCTGGGGGAGGGGAGAGGGGGGGGGGGCTAGGGAAAAGGCCACTGAGGGAAGCTGAGGAAAGGACCTCACAAGGACAATCCCCCCCCAGACCCTCCCCCAGCCCACAATTCAACTGTCCTCAAACGCTAGGGGGGAACCCAAGGCCTGGAGCAGGAGCTGGACAGTCCCCTCCCCACCCAGCTGCTGGGTGCTGATCCTTCCCCCTCCCCTCCCCACCCAGCTGCTGGGTGCTGATCCTTCCCCTCCCCCTTCAGCTGCTGGGTGCTGATCCTTCCCCTCCCCACCCAGCTGCTGGCTGCTGATCCTTCCCCCTCCCCTCCCCACCCAGCTGCTGGCTGCTGATCCTTCCCCTCCCCTCCCAGCTGCTGGGTGCTGATCCTTCTCCCTCCCCACACCAGACCAAGCTGCTGGGTGCTGATCCTTCCCCTCCCCACCCAGCTGCTGGCTGTTGATCCTTCCCCTCCCCACCCAGCTGCTGGGTGCTGATCCTTCTCCCTCCCCACCCAGCTGCTGGGTGCTGATCCTTCCCCTCCCCTCCCAGATGCTGGGTGCTGATCCTTCCCCTCCCCACCCAGCTGCTGGCTGCTGATCCTTCCCCCTCCCCTCCCCTCCCAGCTGCTGGGTGCTGATCCTTCCCCTCCCCTCCCAGCTGCTGGGTGCTGATCCTTCCCCTCCCCACACAGCTGCTGGGTGCTGATCCTTCCCCTCCCCACACAGCTGCTGGGTGCTGATCCTTCCCCTCCCCACCCAGCTGCTGGGTGCTGATCCTTCCCCTCCCCTCCCAGCTGCTGGGTGCTGATCCTTCTCCCTCCCCATCCAGCTGCTGGGTGCTGATCCTTCCCCTCCCCTCCCAGCTGCTGGGTGCTGATCCTTCCCCTCCCCACCCCTAGACCAAGATGCTGGGTGCTGATCCTTCTCCCTCCCCTCCCAGCTGCTGGGTGCTGATCCTTCTCCCTCCCCACCCAGCTGCTGGGTGCTGATCCTTCTCCCTCCCCACCCAGCTGCTGGGTGCTGATCCTTCCCCTCCCCACCCAGCTGCTGGCTGCTGATCCTTCCCCTCCCCACCCAGCTGCTGGGTGCTGATCCTTCTCCCTCCCCTCCCCACACAGCTGCTGGGTGCTGATCCTTCCCCCTCCCCACCCAGCTGCTGGGTGCTGATCCTTCCCCTCCCCACCCAGCTGCTGGCTGCTGATCCTTCCCCTCCCCATCCAGCTGCTGGGTGCTGATCCTTCTCCCTCCCCATCCAGCTGCTGGGTGCTGATCCTTCCCCTCCCCATCCAGCTGCTGGGTGCTGATCCTTCCCCTCCCCATCCAGCTGCTGGGTGCTGATCCTTCCCCTCCCCATCCAGCTGCTGGGTGCTGATCCTTCCCCTCCCCACCCAGCTGCTGGGTGCTGATCCTTCTCCCTCCCCTCCCAGCTGCTGGGTGCTGATCCTTCCCCTCCCCATCCAGCTGCTGGGAGCTGATCCTTCTCCCTCCCCACACCAGACCAAGCTGCTGGGTGCTGATCCTTCCCCTCCCCATCCAGCTGCTGGGTGCTGATCCTTCCCCCTCCCCTCCCCACCAAGCTGCTGGGTGCTGATCCTTCTCCCTCCCCACCCCTAAACCAAGCTGCTGGGTGCTGATCCTTCCCCTCCCCATCCAGCTGCTGGGTGCTGATCCTTCCCCTCCCCATCCAGCTGCTGGGTGCTGATCCTTCTCCCTCCCCATCCAGCTGCTGGGTGCTGATCCTTCCCCTCCCCATCCAGCTGCTGGGTGCTGATCCTTCTCCCTCCCCACCCAGCTGCTGGGTGCTGATCCTTCTCCCTCCCCTCCCAGCTGCTGGGTGCTGATCCTTCTCCCTCCCCTCCCAGCTGCTGGGTGCTGATCCTTCTCCCTCCCCACCCAGCTGCTGGGTGCTGATCCTTCCCCTCCCCATCCAGCTGCTGGGAGCTGATCCTTCTCCCTCCCCACACCAGACCAAGCTGCTGGGTGCTGATCCTTCCCCTCCCCATCCAGCTGCTGGGTGCTGATCCTTCCCCCTCCCCTCCCCACCAAGCTGCTGGGTGCTGATCCTTCTCCCTCCCCACCCCTAAACCAAGCTGCTGGGTGCTGATCCTTCCCCTCCCCATCCAGCTGCTGGGTGCTGATCCTTCTCCCTCCCCATCCAGCTGCTGGGTGCTGATCCTTCCCCTCCCCATCCAGCTGCTGGGTGCTGATCCTTCCCCTCCCCACACAGCTGCTGGGTGCTGATCCTTCTCCCTCCCCACCCAGCTGCTGGGTGCTGATCCTTCCCCTCCCCTCCCAGCTGCTGGGTGCTGATCCTTCTCCCTCCCCATCCAGCTGCTGGGTGCTGATCCTTCCCCTCCCCACACAGCTGCTGGGTGCTGATCCTTCTCCCTCCCCATCCAGCTGCTGGGTGCTGATCCTTCTCCCTCCCCACCCAGCTGCTGGGTGCTGATCCTTCTCCCTCCCCATTCAGCTGCTGGGTGCTGATCCTTATCCCTCCCCATCAAGCTGCTGGGTGCTGATCCTTCTCCCTCCCCACCCAGCTGCTGGGTGCTGATCCTTCTCCCTCCCCACCCAGCTGCTGGGTGCTGATCCTTCTCCCTCCCTGTGCTTGGCCTCCCTTGGCCTCCTCTCCTCTCTCCATTGAACTTTGCTGTGCCCCCCCCACCCCACCCCAAAATACTCTCCTGGGGAGCCCCAGGGCCTGAGGGCTGTGGCTGGACACCTATCACCAGAAACCTTGCAACACTGACTTTCCTGAGCTGGCTGGCAAAGTCTCTCCCCCTCTCCTGCCACCAAGAGCAGCCCCTCCCCATCCACAGGTTCCCACAGCAGCTGCCTTTGGAGCTGCTTCTCAGGGCAAGCCTTTGCCAATCACACCTGGAGGTGGGGGGGGGAAGATCTCCCTCTCCCTCCCCTCCCCCCCCAAAAGCAACTCCCAGGGCAGTGGCCAAAGCACTCCTGAGATGCTCTGCTGGTCTGGTGGGCTGGTTTTGGTTGACCCTTCCCCCTCCCCACCCCCAAAAGCAGCCAGAATTGCAACTGGAATCTGAAGGGCCAACTGAAGCCCAGAGGGAGCAGTGACCTGAGGGCTGGGACCTGCCAAGCAGAGCTGCCTCTGCTGTGACCCCCCCACCCCACCCCCCCCAGGGCTGAATTTGGCTCATCCAGAGGGCAGAAAGGCATTGTCCATGCTAAGGGCTGCTGCTGCTGCTGCTGCTGCTGCTGCTGCTGGAGCCACCACACTTGGCCCCACCAAGGCTGGTGGGGGAAGGCTGGATTGAGAAAGGAAGGAGAAAGGATCACGGAAGAGAGGTGAACCACAAGCAGTGGCCTTGAGCCCTGGGGGTGGAGCTGGTGGTGGTAGTGGGTGGGGGGAGGAAGATGCTATCCCTACAAGACCCAACCTTGCCCAGGGCTTTGGTACCACAGGGGTTAAGACTAAACACCAACCACAAACCACCAGGGAGGAACTGAGAGGCTTCCGAGACCACCACCCCCCAGCGGATCCCCCCGAGGGGGTCGAGTAGACAAACAGAGGGGGGGGGAAGAGGAGGAGGAGGAGGTAGGGGGAGAGAGGGAGGTGTGTGGTGGTGGTGGGGGAGGGGGTCCTTGGTTCCTTTTCCCTTCACTGTGTGACTGAAGGCCTTTGCTTTTTATTGTGTAAACATCTTGAGTTACCCGTCGGGGTGCAGGCTTCACCGCCCCGCTGGCAGGCCGCTGGACAGCACTGAGTTCTCTGGGCTGGGCTGGGACTGTTCCTTCACCACGGGATCTGCAAAGCAGGCA
Source organism: Melanerpes formicivorus (assembly GCF_026170545.1). Lineage (NCBI taxonomy): Eukaryota > Metazoa > Chordata > Aves > Piciformes > Picidae > Melanerpes > Melanerpes formicivorus. The sequence continues at coordinate 142,427 of NW_027142489.1, read as the reverse complement.
CCAGGCCCAAGGCAGGAAGGGGAAACAGCCCTTTCAGAACAGAGGAAGCTCCACCCCTGGCAAAGCCTGGCAGGGAAAGCTGCCCTCCGACCGCCGCCCCTGCCCCCTGCCCCCCGCCGCTGCTGCCGCCGCAGCCACCGCCTGCCCCGCCGGCCAGGAGGCCTCCTGCTGCAGCTGGCAGGGAAGGAGCCAGCCAGGGGCACCTGGAGAGGCTGGGGGGAAGGGATCTATCCACAGGGACTTGGGCAGGCTGGAGGGAAGGATCCAGCCAGGGGGACCTGGAGAAGCTGGGGGGAAGGGATCTATTCACAGGGACCTGGAGAGGCTGGAGGGAAGGATCCATCCAGAGGGACCTGGAGAAGCTGGGGGGAAGGGATCTATCCACAGGGACCTGGGCAGGCTGGAGGGAAGGATCCAGCCAGGGGGACCTGGAGAAGCTGGGGGGAAGGGATCTATTCACAGGGACCTGGAGAGGCTGGAGGGAAGGATCCATCCAGAGGGACCTGGGCAGGCTGGAGGGAAGGGATCCAGCCAGGAGGAGCTGGGCAGGCTGGAGGGAAGGATCCAGCCAGGGGGACCTGGAGAGGCTGGAGGGAAGGGATCTATCCACAGGGACCTGGGCAGGCTGGAGGGAAGGGATCTATCCAGAGGGACCTGGAGAGGCTGGAGGGAAGGATCCATCCAGAGGGACCTGGGCAGGCTGCAGAGCTGGGACCATGACAACCTCATGAGGTTCAGCAAGGCCAAGGGCAAGGTCCTGCAGCTGGGGCAGGGCAATCCCAGGCACTGCTAGAGGCTGGGCAGGGACTGGCTGGAGAGCAGTCCTGGAGCAAAGGCCTTGGGGGTGCTGGGGGAGGAGAGGCTCAGCAGCAGCCAGCAGGGAGCACTTGCAGCCCAGAGAGCCAAGCAGAGCCTGGGCTGCAGCAGCAGAAGTGTGGCCAGCAGGGCCAGGGAGGGGATTCTGCCTCTCTGCTCCACTCTGCTGAGCCCACAGCTGCAGCTCTGTGCCCAGCTCTGCAGCCTCTGTGCCAGGAAGGCTCTGGAGGGGCTGGAAGGTGTCGAGAGCAGGGCCAGGAGGCTGAGCAGAGGGCTGGAGCTGCTCTGCTCTGAGCACAGCCTGAGAGAGTTGGGCTTGTGCAGGCTGCAGAGGAGAAGGCTCCAGGGAGACCTTCTGGTGGCCTTGCAGGGGCTGCAAGGGGCTGCAGGAAAGCTGGGGAGGGACTTTGGAGGGGGTCAAGGAGGGACAGGGGTCTGGGACACCACCTCTGAGGGGGACAGGCAGCCAGCAATGGGCACTGGCAGCCCAGGGCCTTCTGGGCTGCCAGTGCCCATTGCCAGAGGTGGAGGGAGAGGATCCTGCCCCTCTGCTCTGGGGTGTGAGGGAGGGACAGGCCTGGGGGGGATGGAGCAAAAGGAGAAGTGGGGAGCTGGAGATTGGCTGTGAGGAAGAAGTTGTTGGGCAGGAGGGTGGTGAGAGCCTGGCCCAGGCTGCCCAGGGAGGTGGTGGAAGCCTCCTGCTGATGCCTGGAGGTGTTTGCAGCCAGGCTGGAGGTGGCTGTGAGCAAGCTGCTGTGGGGTGAGGTGTCCCTGCCCATGGCAGGGGCTTGGAGCTGGCTGAGCCTCGGGGGTCCCTTCCCAGCCCTGCCAGCTCTGTGCCCCCCCCTGTGTGCCCCCAGGCACTCACAGAAGTAGGGGTGCTCCATGGCCTCCTTGGCTGTCAGCCTCTGCTGGTGGTCGTAGCGCAGCAGCTTGTCCAGCAGGTCCAGCACCTCAGGGCTCACCAGGTGTCTGTTCTCGCTGTGGATGAAGTTCTCCCAGCGCTTCCTCGAGTGCCTGCCAAGGGAGCAGCTCTCACTGCCCAAGTTCTCACCTGCCCCCCCCCCATCACCTGCCTCCATGGGGCAGGACCTTGGAGCCCCAGGGGGCAGGCAGCTCTCTGTGGGGCAGCACTGTGGCCTCGCAGCCAAGAGGGGCAGTGGTACCCTGGGGAGCAGCAAGGGAAGTGTGGCCAGGAGGGCAAGGGAGGCTCTGCTGCCCCTCTGCTCTGCCCTGCTGAGCCCACAGCTGGAGGGTTGTGGCCAGCTCTGGGCTCCCCAGCTCCAGAGGGACAGGGATCTGCTGCAGAGAGGCCAAGGGAGGGCTCCAAGGCTGCTGAAGGGACTGCAGCACTGCCTGGGCAGGAGAGGCTGAGAGCCCTGGGGGGGTGCAGTGTGCAGAGAAGGCTGAGAGGGATCTGAGCAATGTCCATCAAGAGCTGAGGGCTGGGGGGCAGGAAGGGAGGCACAGGGACAGCCTCTGCTCACTGTGCCCTGGGGGAGCACAAGAGGCAAGGGCTGGAAACTGCAGCCCAGGAGCTTCCAGCTCAGCAGGAGGAAGAACTTCTTGGCTGGGAGGCTGCCAGAGGCCTGGAGCAGGCTGCCCAGAGAGGTTGTGGAGTCTCCTGCTCTGGAGCCTTCCCAGCCCTGGCTGGATGTGTTCCTGTGCCCCTGGGCTGGGCTCTGTGCTCCTGCTCTGGCCACCTGGGCACACTGCTGGATCAGCTTCAGTCTGTCAATAGCTGAGGGCTGGGGGGCAGGCTGGAGGTGCCAGGCTCCTTGGGGTGGTGCCCAGGGCCAGGACAAGGACCAAAGGGGATGAGCTGGAGCCCAGGAGGCTCCACCTCAGCAGGAGGAGAAACTTCTTTGGTGTGAGGCTGCTGGAGGCCTGGAGCAGGCTGCCCAGAGAGGTTGTGGAGCCTCCTGGTGTGGAGAGCTTCCAACCCCCCTGGCTGTGTTCCTATGTGCCCTGCCCTGGGTGCCCTGCCCTGGCAGGGGGCTTGGACTGGGTGATCTCCAGAGGTCCCTTCCAACCCCTCCCATCCTGTGACTCTGTGATTTACCCACTTCTGAGGGGGCTGTGAGGGACACTGCCTACAGCTCTCATTGCACTTGCCAAAGAGGAAAAGTCCTCCTCTTTAGGGACACAGCTGTGTGGCTGTCCTGTGGCTGGGAAAGGCACAACACTGCACATCCCCTTCTGCCTCCAGGGACTAAGCAACAGCAGGCAGGGTGAGACCCTTGGGACCAGAAGTGCTCTGGCTCCCAGCCAGCCTCACAGGAGCTGTCCTTGCTGTCCCCTCTGCCTCTGGTCTGACTGAGAGATCTCAGCTGGGAGGTTCTGAGCCCCACTGTCAACATCTCCATTCTAGTTCTGCTGTCCCCAGCATGAGAAGGACTCAGAGCTGTGGAGTGAGGCCAGGGGAGGCCACAGAGATGCTGCCAGGGCTGGAGCAGCTCTGCTGGGAGCACAGGCTGAGGGAGCTGGGGCTGTGCAGCCTGGGGAGGAGAAGGCTCCAGGGGGACCTCAGAGCTGCTGCCAGGAGCTGAAGGGATCCTGCAGGGAGGCTGCAGAGAGACTTTGGCTGAGGGGGTCTGGAGCCAGGCCAGGGGGAAGGTTTGGAACTGAGGCAGAGCAGGGTCAGAGTGGAGCTGAGGAAGAAGTTGTCCAGCAGGAGGGAGCTGAGGCTCTGGCCCATGCTGCCCAGGGAGGCTGTGGCTGCCTCCTGCCTGGGGGTGTTCCAGGCCAGGCTGGATGAGGCCCTGGGCAGCCTGAGCTGGGGGGAGGGGTCCCTGCCCATGGCAGGGGGGTTGGAGCAGATGATCCAACCTGAGCTCCTCTAGGATTCTATGATTAAAGATTCAAAACCCCTCCTGGCTTCTGCTGGTCACCAGAAGCTGAGTTGTGAGGTCAGTTTCACAGCCTCACAGAATGGGGCTGGGCCAAAAGAGACCTTCAGAGCCACCCAGTGCCAGCCCCTGTGCCATGGGCAGGGACACCTACCCCCAGCTCAGGCTGCTCAAGGCCTCCAGGGAGGGGGCAGCCACAGCCCCCCTGGCAGCCTGTCAGGTGCTGTGTGTAGCACAGAGTGGCTGCTGAGCAGCCCAGGGAGCTTTCCAGCACAGCTCTGGGCTCAGAGCTCTGTCTTGCAGGGGTTGGGTTGGAAGGGACCTTCCAACCTGGGCCCTTCCATGACTCCAGGATGTCAATGAGAAGGAAAAATGGGATGGCTGCTGGGTGACAGGAGAGGCAAAAGCAAAGCAGCTGCATCTCAGGGGCTTCCTGAGCTGAGGAGCACCCAGCTGGGAGTCCTGCAAGCAGCACTGTGAGCCAGAAGATCGAAGCAGCCCTTTGCTGAGAGTCCTCTGAGAGGCTGCCCATCATTTCATCTCCACCTCTGTGTCCCAAGCAAAGGACTGGCAGCATTTCATCTGACTTACTGGCCCAGGATGTCGTTGAAGTGTGGGTCCAGCTCTATGTGGTACTTCTTGAGGTACCCATACAGCTCATCTGTGCCCAGGACCTTGGCGATGCGAACCAGCTGCAAGGGAAGGCAGGGGAGAGAGAGCAGGAGGGAAGGTCAGCAGAGCTGCCCACATCCAGCCCCCCCTGCAAACAGCCCAGCTAGAAGGAAAGTCTGCCCTGAACCTTTGGGGGCTTGCAACACCTGCACAAGGACCTCAGAGAGCTCCAGGAGAGCTGGGGAGGGACTTTGGACAGGACAAGGGACGATGGCTTTGAGCTGGCAAAGGTAGAGAGAGCACCTTCCAGTATCTGAAGGGCTCCAGGAGAGCTGGGGAGGGACTTTGGACAGGGGCTGGGAGTGATGGGATGAGAGGGAATGGCTTGGAGCTGGGAGAGGGCAGAGTGAGAGTGGAGAGGAGGAAGAAGTTGTTGGCAGGGAGGCTGGGGAGAGCCTGGCACAGGCTGTGGCTGCCCCCTGCCCGGAGGTGTTCCAGGCCAGGCTGGATGAGGCCTTGAGCAGCCTGGGCTGGGGGGAGGGGTCCCTGCCCATGGATGATCTCTGAGGTCCCTTCCACCCCAACCCCTTCTGTGCCTCTCTGAAGGGAGCCCAAGGCAGTGGAGTGCTGGATGCCTGCTGCAGGCACACTGAGCTCCAGGTCCTTCCCCTGGCAGCTCAGCTTCGCTCTGCCCCCCTCGGCTGACCGACCCACATCCTGCACCTCCTAAACTACCATGGAGCAACAGCCTCCCAGGCCTGCTGGGCCACATCCCCAGGACCTCCCCCACTTGTCAAGGCAGAGATGAGGTGGTGGTAGACAGAACTGGTGGTGAAACCCAAGGCAGGCAGCCAAAGCCTTTACTTGGTCATAGTTGTCCTGGCCGTGGAAGAAGGGCTCCTTTCGGAAGATCATGCTGGCCAGCATGCAGCCTAAGCTCCACATGTCTAAGCTGTAGTCATACATCTGAGAGGGGGGAACAGAAGAAAAACAAAGAAGAGGTGTCAGAGGAGCTCAGAGCAGCTCAGCCTGCTCACCACAGCCAGGCTGCACGACCCACGGGGGCACCCCCAGCCTCCTGCCCTGCCGGGCAAGGCCCCGGCAGGCAAAGCCTCTGCTGGGGGCTGAGGGCTAACTGCAAAAGCAGAGGGACTCAAAAGTGCTCCAGGAGCTCAGAGACAGTCCAGAGCGAGGCACAGGACATTGTGAGCTCTTGTTCTGTTCCCTTCTCCTGCAGCTCTCTGGCCTCTCTGCTCTGGGTGCGTGGCTGCTGCCATTGCCTTCAGCGGCGTGGGAGCGAGGCCTGGCTGGCAGGGATCTGTCTCTGTGTAGCTAAGGCTTGCTCTGGGCCTATCTCCTGGGGGGCAGTGAGGCCTAGGACTGGGCTGCAGTGCTTTAAACTAGTCCCAGGATTAGATACTGATTGTGAATAGGCAAATCCCAGAGGCTTTTTGAGTCTCCAGCACCTATGGAGACAGAATGAGCTGGGGCTGTGCAGTCTGGAGAGGAGGAGGCTCCAGGGAGACCTTCTGGTGGCCTTCCAGGAGCTGCAGGAAAGCTGGGGAGGGACTTTGGAGGCTGTCAGGGAGGGATAGGACTGGGGGGGATGGTGCAAAACTCGAAGTGGGGAGCTGGAGATTGGCTGTGAGGAAGAAGTTGTTGGGCAGGAGGGTGGTGAGAGCCTGACCCAGGCTGCCCAGGGAGGTGGTGGAAGCCTCCTGCTGATGCCTGGAGGTGTTTGCAGCCAGGCTGGAGGTGGCTGTGAGCAAGCTGCTGTGGTGTGAGGTGTCCCTGCCCATGGCAGGGGCTTGGAGCTGGCTGAGCCCTGAGCTCCCTCCCCAGCCCATACCTGCTGACTGCTTTTCACACTGTCCCATGTAGCCTGGTTTCATTCTGTAAACACAACTCCCTGTTTTCACCTCCAAATTCTGAGTGTGTGAGATTTGCTCTGCAAGGGTCAGTGACTGGGGATGGTCGGGGGGGAAGGATCTAATTCAACCCACAGCATGGCCCCACCCCAGGCTTAGTGCTGGGGGTGGGGGTTTGGCTGACTAGGGGGCACTGAGAGCTGGCAGAGGCCTGGCAGAAGCTTAGCTGAAGCATAACTGAGGCTAAGACTCTGAGTATTTAGAGGTACATATGTGTGTGTGTATTCTTTTGCCTTGGCACCTCCTGTATCTGATTCACTTCTGTGTATTTGATTTACTTTTGCATTTGATTGAGCCTGGTTGAGGTCTGGTTTGAGGGGGGGAGCTAAAGCAGGGTCAGTTCAGAGCATCTGCAGACCTCTGTCTGTGTTCTTTTGCCTTGGTGATCTTCTGTACTTGATTTGCTTTGGGATTTGACTGAGGCCTGCTTGAGGCATTACTGCCATGGTGGGTGGGCAGCAAGTTCTGCAGCCAAGAAACCCCCTGGGGTGCTGGGGTGCCTGCAGCAGAGTGTGGCCAGCAGATGGAGGGAGGTTCTCCTCCCCCCCTCTCTCTGCTCTGCCCTGGGGAGGCCTCACCTGGGGTATTGCATCCAGCTCTGCGCTCCCCAGCTCCACAGGGATCTATCTGCTGCAGAGGGTCCAGCAGAGGGCAATGAGGAGGATTAAGGGGACTGGAGCACTGCCCTGTGGGGAGAGGCTGAGGGCCCTGGGGCTTTTTGGCTGGAAAAGAGAAAACTTAGGAAGGGATTTAATCAATGTCTATAAACATCTGAGGGCTGGGGGGCAGGAGGGAGGGGACAGGCTCTGCTCACTTGCTCCCTTTGATAGGACAAGGAGCAATGGATGGAAGCTGCAGCACAAGAGGTTCCACCTCAGCACCAGGGGGAACTTCTTGGCTGGGAGGCTCCCAGAGCCCTGGAGCAGGCTGCCCAGAGAGGTTGTGGAGTCTCCTTCCCAGCCCTGTCTGGATGTATTCCTGTGGCCCCTGGGCTGGGTTCTGTGCTCCTGCTCTGGCAGGGGGGGTTGGACTGGAGGATCTCTTTGGGTTCCCTTCCAAACCCTAACATCCTTTGATCAGCCTGGGGGGGCTAAGCCAGGGTCAGTTCTGAGTATGTGGATATCTCTCTCTATATTCTACTACCTTGGTGAATTTAGTGTTTGATTGACTTCTCTGTTTGATTTACCTTTGTGTTTGATTGACTTTGGTGTTTGATTGATTGACTTTTGTGTTTGATTGACTTTTGTGTTTGATTGAGGCCTGCCTGAAAGATCAGCCTGGGGGGAGGCTAAGCCAGGGTCAATTCTGAGTATGTGGATATCTCTCTCTCTATTCTTTTACCTTGGTACCTTTCGTGTTTGATTGACTTCTGTGTTTGATTGATTGACTTTTGTGTTTGATTGACTTTAGTGTTTGATTGACTTTAGTGTTTGATGGACTTCTGTGTTTGATTGAGGCCTGCTTGAGAGATCAGCCTGGGGGGAGGCTAAGCCAGGGTCAGTTCTGAGTATGTTGATATCTCTCTCTATATTCTATTACCTTGGTACCTTTTGTATTTGATTGACTTTAGTGTTTGATTTACCTTTGTGTTTGATTGACTTCTGTGTTTGATTGACTTCTGTGTTTGATTGAGGCCTGCCTGAGAGATCAGTCCTGGGGGGGCTAAGCCAGGGTCAGTCCTGAGTATGTGGATATCTCTCTCTATATTCTATTACCTTGGTACCTTTTGTGCTTGATTGACTTTGGTGTTTGATTTACCTTTGTGTTTGATTGACTTCTGTGTTTGATTGACTTCTGTGTTTGATTGAGGCCTGCCTGAGAGACCAGCCCTGGGGGTGCTATGCCAGGGTCCACATCCTGAGCACACACACACACACACACATCTGTCTGTGTCTTCTCTCCACACACATGCATTCTTCTGCCTTGGTACCTGTTCTGCCTGGTTTCCCTCTGTAAACAGCCTTTCTGCTCAGCCTCCAGCCCTGTGCCAGGGGGTTTGGTTGTTCGCTCCTCTGGGCATCAAACTCATTCCATCCTCCGGCCGGAGCCCTTTCCAGCTCAAACCAACACCACTAGCCAAAGCCAGAGAGGGTGGCTAAAGTACAACCCCAAGCAGCTAGCAGCAGTGGCTAGCAAGGAGGAGCAGAGTCTTACTTGGTAGTCCACAAGGAGCTCTGGTCCTTTGAAGTACCTGGAGGCCACACGGACGTTGTATTCCTGAGCTGGGTGGTAGAATTCGGCCAGGCCCCAGTCTATGAGCCGCAGCTGAGCATGCAAGGAAGAGACAAGGGTCAGCAGCCTCCCAGCATGAGCCAGCTGAAGCTTGGGCTCCACCATCTCAGAGGGCTTTTCCAGCCTTCCTCACCCTGGGGTTTGTGAGGCGAGGCCACCTTGGGCCAAGCCTCTCGATCCTACCAGGCAAGAGCGGAGCCTGGGGTGCAGAGAGGAGCTCTGAGGACAGGAGGTGCTGGACTCAGGCCCTTCCCTTCCCCTCTGCCACCAGCTTGGAGAGCTCCTCTGCCTCCTGAGGCCAAGCACTGCCTCCCCAGCAGCTCCACCAGCCATGGTGGGCAGGGAACAGGCAGAAGGCAGCTGTGCTGTCCTGCCCTGCAGGGCTGAAGGACATGTCAACACTGATGTTAACAGGGGGGCTGAGAGCAGGAACTGACCTGAGCTGGGGGCCCACCAGGTCCTGTGAGGCAGCTGCAGGGATGGATGGACCTGCCCTGGCACTGAAGGGCAGCAGAAGGCCCTCCTGCTAACCCTGCCCTGCCTGGAGTGCCACCACTGACTGACAGGGCAACCAAGCTGGGCTGGAGAAGAGGGCTGGGGAGGAGCAGCTGAGGGCCCTGGGGTGTTTAGTGGGGAGGAGGCTGAGGGAGACCTCCTTGCTCTCTGCAGCTCCCTGAGAGGAGTTGCAGTGAGGTTGGGGTTGGGCTCTGCTCCCCAGCCTCAGGTGATAGAAGGAGAGGAACTGGCCTGGAGTTGTGCCAGGGGAGGCTCAGGTTGGAGAGGAGGAACAATTCCTTTGGTGGCAGAGGGCTCAGGGCCTGGCAGAGGCTGCCCAGGGAGGTGGTGGAGTCCCCATGGCTGGAGGTGCACCATTAAGGTGTTGCCATGGCACTTGGGGCCATGGTTTGATGGCCATGGTGGGGTTGAGTTCATGGCCTGGATGCTCTCAGAGGGCATTTCCAACCCACACAATTCTGTGCTTCTATGGCAGGCAGGGACCTGGGGACCAGCAACTGATTGAAAGCTGCACATCCCAGGTGCCTGGGGAGCCAGGTCCCCAGAGCAGCCAGTGAGGTACAGGGCCCATGGTGGGGTGGGAGGAAGCTCCCTGTGCTGCCCATCTCCATGGCAGTGAGCTGGCTCCAAACACTTCCTGCCCTCCACCTAGGATGTCCTAGAAGTGAGGAAGCCACTGTGGGACAGGCAGGAGAAGCTGATGTTGCCTAGGTCAGGATACCCACTGGTGTTTCAGACCAGGATATCTTTTCTCTGCTCCCCACCTGGAGGTGAATGGCCCAGAGCTGCTCCTCTCAGCAAAGGAAACCCAGCATGGATGCCTGAGGGGAGAAGGGCAACCTCCAAGCCATGGACTCTGCCCTGCTAAGGCCTCCCCTGCAGCACTGCATCCAGCTCTGGAGCCCTCAGCACAGGGACCTGATGGAGCAGGGCCACAAAAATAATCAGGGGGTTGGAGAACCTCTGTGAGGATGGACTGAGGGAGCTGGGGCTGTGCAGCCTGGTGAGACCTCAGAGCTGCCTGCCAGGACCTGAAGGGGCTCCAAGCAGGCTGCAGAGGGACTGTGGCCAAAGGCCTGAAGGGGCAGGCCCAGGGGCAGAGGTTTGGAATGAGAGCAGAGCAGGTTGGGGTTGGATGTGAGGAACAAGCTCTGCCCCAGGAGGCTGCTGGAGCACTGCAGCAGGCTGCCCAGGGAGGGGCTTGGGGCTGCAGCCCTGGAGCTATCCCAGGGGAGGCTGGAGAGGGCTGTGGGCAGCCTGCTCCAGCTGGGGATGGCCCTGCTGGGGGCAGGGGGGAGGCCTGGATGCCCTCCCTGTGCAGGTCCCTCCCAGCCCAGCCCATTCTCTGTCTCTCTGCCTCCCCCTGCAGTGGGACCTTGGCCACCTCCGGATGGAGGCACAGGCAGAGGGGAGCCGGGGAAGGGAGGTTAAAGGGGGGAGCACAGCTGCCCAGGCTGTGGGTGGAGGAGGGGGCAGAGCTTCAGGCCCCCCCTTGGGCTGAGGCTGGTGCCAAGCCCTGGGGCCCTCCCCCCAGTACCTTTTTCTGCTGGTGGTCTATCATGACGTTGTGAGGTTTGACGTCCCTGTGCATGATGCCCATGCTGTGGCAGTAATCCAGGGCCTGCACAGACAGACACACGGACGTCAGGCGGGGCTGGCAGGGCTGCCACAGCACCACCACCACCACGGGCAGCCCTTGGCACCACAGAGTGGCACCTTCAGCTCCTGCTGAAGCCCCCAGCTGCTGCTCTGTGCTGCCTCTGAGGAGCCAGGGGCGGGGAGGGGTCCCTCCTGCTGCCAAGCTCCAGCCTGGGCAGCCCCCTGCTGCCTTCCCCATCAGGGGATGAATGCTTCTGCCATGCACAGCATCCCAGCAGAGCCTGCCACCTCTGTCCCAAAACACTCTCAAGCCACCTCTGCCCTGCCCCCTGAAGCCACAGCTGCAAGTGACAGCACAGGAGGGAGGGAGGGAGGGAGGGAGGGGGCTGCTGCTCACAGCCTGAAGGCAAAGGAGCACACAGAAGCTCTCCAGCTCCATGACCTGGCACCACCTCCCTCCCCCCCTCCATGCAGCTGTTCCCTGGAGCAAGGAGCCTGGAATGTTGTTTCCTCAGCTCCAAGGGGGAGGGAGAGCCAGCCATCTATCAACATCTCTCAGATGCTCTTGAGATCTTCCAGCAGCACAGAGGGAGGGCACTGCCTGCAGTCACTCCCCAGCCAGGCCACCAGTGCCAGGGCGGTGGCACTGTCCTCAGAGGAGCTGCCAGCACAGCAGGGCTTCCTGGCCCTTCCACCAGCACACAGTGCTGCTGGGATCTCCACTGCAGAGATCTGCACCAGCTTGGGCACTTCCAGCACCTGAAGGGAGTCTCCAGTACCTGAAGGGAACCTCCAATACCTGAAGGGAACCTCCAGTACCTGAAGGGAGCCTCCAGTACCTGAAGGGAACCTCCAATACCTGAGGGGAGCCTCCAGTACCTGAAGGGAGCCTCCAATGCCTGAAGGGAACCTCCAATACCTGAAGGGAGCCTCCAGTACCTGAAGGGAGCCTCCAATACCTGAAGGGAGCCTCCAATACCTGAAGGGAGCCTCCAATACCTGAAGGGAGCCTCCAATACCTGAAGGGAGCCTCCAATACCTGAAGGGAACCTCCAGTACCTGAAGGGAACCTCCAGTACCTGAAGGGAGCCTCCAGTACCTGAAGGGAGCCTCTAATACCTGAAGGGAACCTCCAATGCCTGAAGGGAGCCTCCAGTACCTGAAGGGAACCTCCAATACCTGAGGGGAGCCTCCAGTACCTGAAGGGAACCTCCAATACCTGAGGGGAGCCTCCAGTACCTGAAGGGAACCTCCAATACCCGAAGGGAGCCTCCAATACCCGAAGGGAGCCTCCAATACCCGAAGGGAGCCTCCAGTACCTGAAGGGAGCCTCCAGTACCTGAAGGGAACCTCCAATACCTGAAGGGAGCCTCCAGTACCTGAAGGGAGCCTCCAGTACCTGAAGGGAGCCTCCAGTACCTGAAGAGATCCTGCAGGAAGGCTGCAGAGAGACTTTTGCTGAGGCCACGGGGGGAATGGTTTGGAGCTGAGGCAGAGCAGGGTTAGAGAGGAGCTGAGGAAGAAGTTCTTCAGCAGGAGGGAGCTGAGCCTCTGGCCCAGGCTGCCCAGGGAGGCTGTGGCTGCCTCCTGCCTGGGGGTGTTCCAGGCCAGGCTGGATGAGGCCCTGAGCCACCAAGTTAAGTTGAGAGCTGTCCCTGCCCCTGGCAGGGGTGTTGGAGCTGGATGATCTCTGAGGTCCCTGGGCCACTCTCTGATCTGTTTTCAGAGATGGAAGCTGCTCTTGCCTGCCCTAAAGCAGGATCATTTCAGCCCCATCACCTCTCTCCCCCTAATCCTGGGCTGCTCCAGGCTCCCTCCAAACTTCCTAGCAAGCTCTGTCCCCTGCACCCAGGTGCAGCAGGCTGGAAGGTGCAGCCTCCTTCAAGCCCACTTGATCCATTCCAGGAAACCTCCTGCAGTCCCCAAGCCCTGCAGGCTTTCCTCAGCCTGTCCTCCTCATCCACACAGGCAGGGGGACTTGCCAAGTGCCCACCCAAAAGGCCTGAGGCTCTGCTAGGACCTGCCAGAGCCAAGCTGCTGCTCCAGCAGCTCAGCACACAACAGCCCTGAGCTCAGCCCAAGGCTGGAAGCTCTCCCTAGTGCCCTGCTGCCTGCCATGGCCTGGCAGTCTCAAGGAGGCAGATCTCCCACATCTCCCCATGGAGCCCTATGGCAGGAGGAGGCTGGGCTGCTTTGAGAGGAGAACTTTGGGACACCCCTTGCTGCAGGGAAAGCTTTGGTTGGGAGGCCTCCAAGACCAAGAGGAGTGTCAGCTCAGCAGCTGAGAGCCGGAGGCTTTGCTCACCCAGACCACATCCATGGGCTTCAAGCGTCCTGGACTCCCTTTCCAGAGACACAGAGCTCCAAGCCCAAGTAGGCAAAGTCCACATCTGGGGCTGCATTTGAACCCTGAACCAGAGCAAAGCCTGCAGCTGGCAGCCTCAGCCCTGGAGGTGTTTGCAGCCAGGCTGGAGGTGGCTGTGAGCAGCCTGCTGTGGGGGTGAGGTGTCCCTGCCCAGGGCAGGGGGCTTGGAGCTGGCTGAGCCTTGGGGTCCCTTCCAAGCCCTGCCAGCTGTGTGCTTCCAGGCAGTAACCACTGGGCAGGGAGTGCCCCAGGAGCTGTGGCCCTGGCCCTCTGAGGCCCTGCAAGGCTGGCAGATGCAGCAGCACTCACTCACCTTCAGCAGCTCATACATATAGAACCGGATATCAAAGTCTGTCAGGATCTGGTAGAGTTGCTGAAAGACAGAGGGGAGGCAGGGGAGAGGGGAAGAGAACAACCATCCAATGAATGAAACATCCCACAGCAAGAGCAGTTTCATTCCCTGCACCCCAGCTGCTGGGCCTGGGGGTGCTGCCACCCCCCCCAGGCTCCTCCTGCTCTCAGCTCTGCCAGGGATACAAGTAGGAGATCCAGAGGGGACCCCCCCCTGGGGAAGGAGAAACCTGGGGAGGGGCTTTGGGCAAGGGTTGGGGGTGCCAGGAGCAGGGAGAATGGCTTGGAGCTGGGAGAGGGCAGAGGGAGAGTGGAGAGGAGGAAGGAATGGTTGGCAGGGAGGCTGGGGAGAGCCTGGCAGAGGCTGCCCAGGGAGGCTGTGGCTGCCCCCTGGCTGGAGGTGTTCCAGGCCAGGCTGGATGAGGCCCTGAGCAGCCTGGGCTGGGGGGAGGGGTCCCTGGCTAGGGCAGGGGGGTGGCACAGGATGGGCTTTGAGCTCCCTTCCAACCTAACCCACTGCATGGTTCTGTGAGGGAGGAATGGCACTTGGGGCTCCCCAGCAACCCCACGAGCCAGGAGCTGTGCTGCATCCTCAGAGAAGCCTTTAAGGGAGATTGGAGGCTGCTCAGTCCCCTGCTAGCAGGCCCACAGGCAGCAGGAGGTGTGCCCTGCAGCCTCTGCCACCCCACACTCCCCAGCACAAACCAGGGTCACCTCCTCCATCATCTCCTGCAGGGCTGGGAGCAGGGCAGCACAGCCCAGGGCTGCAGGTACAGCTCAGCAGCCTGAGGGAGGCCCAAGAGCAGCTCCCCTGCTGAACTGACTCCTGCAGGCTGGGAGGGGAGACTCCAGCACACCAACGTGTTCCTACTCAATAGGGAGCTTATGGGATGGGGTGGAGTGGAGGGGAATGGGATGGAGTGGAATGGAATGGAATGGAATGGAATGGAATGGAATGGAATGGAATGGAATGGAATGGAATGGAATGGAATGGAATGGAATGGAATGGAATGGACCAGGTTGGAAGAGACCTTCAAGATCATCAAGTCCAACCTATCAACCAACACCACCTAATCAACTCAACCATGGCATCCAGCAGCCCATCCAGTCTCCTCCTGAACACCCCCAGGGATGGGGACTCCACCACCCCCAGGGCCAATGTCTCTTGCTGGGAAGAACTTTCTCCTCCCCTCCAGCCTAAACCTCCCCTGGCACAGCTTGAGACTGTGTCCTCTTGTTCTGCTGCTGGGTGCCTGGGAGAAGAGCCCAACCCCTTCCTGGCTACAACCTCCCTGCAGGGAGTTGCAGAGAGCAAGAAGGTCTCCCCTGAGCCTCCTCTTCTCCAGGCTAAGCAACCCCAGCTCCCTCAGCCTCTCCTCACAGGGCTGTGCCCCAGACCCCTCCCCAGCTTTGTTGCCCTTCTCTGGACACCTTCCAGCAGCTCAACCTCTTTCCTAACCTGAGGAGCCCAGAGCTGGACACAGGACTCAAGGGGTGGCCTGAGCAGTGCTGAGCACAGGGCAGGATGAGCTCCCTGCTCCTGCTGGCCACACTGCTCCTGCTGCAGGCCAGGATGCCCTTGGCCCTCTTGGCCCCCTGGGCACACTGCTGGCTCATGTTCAGCCTAACATCCACCAGCACCCCCAGGTCCCTCTCTGCCTGGCTGCTCTCAGCCACTCTGCCCCCAGCCTGTAGCTCTGCCTGGGGTTGCTGTGGCCAAAGTGCAGCCCCTGGCACTTGGATGTGTTCAATCTCCTGCCCTTGGCCTCTGCCCATCTGCCCAGCCTGGCAAGGTCCCTCTGCAGAGCTCTCCTCCCCTCTCACAGCTCAACTCCTGCCCCCAGCTTGCTGTCAGCTGCAAACTCACTGCTGCTGGACTCCATCCCCTCCTCCAGATCATCAATGAGGATATTGATCAGGCTGGGGCCCAGCACTGCTCCCTGGGGCACACCACTGGTGCCTGGCTGCCAGCTGGCTGTGGCACCATTCACCACCACTCTCTGGGCTCAGCCTCCAGCCAGTTCCTCACCCAGCTCAGAGTGCTGCTGTCCCAGCCAGGGGCTGACAGCTTGGCCAGGAGCTTGCTGGAGGGGACAGGCTGACTCCTTCTCCTTTAGAGCCTCCTGGCAGGTTTCTGAGCTCCATGGGGGGGAAGGAAGGTGAAGCTCAACCCCAAGAACAGCTCCCACAGCTCTCAGGCAGTAGGGGACAGAAATGGGAAGGCTGCCTCCCAGCTCCACACTCACCTTAAAATCTGTGTTATTGATGTACTCAAACACCAGAGCAGGGGTCTTGGACTGCAAGAGAGACAGGGAGAGTTGGAAACACCTCCCTAGCTCCAGCAGGCCTCACAAAGCTCCTGCTTCCTGCCCAAAGTCTTTGCTTTACCCTCCCAAGCCAAGGAGGCAAAGGCAGTCCTGCCCCTGCAGCAGGCACAGGAACCCCAGGCAGCAGGGAGCAGGGACCCCAGGGAGCAGGGACCCCAGGGAGCAGGGACCCCAGGGAGCAGGGACCCCAGGGAGCAGGGAGCCCAGGCAGCAGGCAGCAGGGGTCCCAGGCAGCAGGGAGCAGGGACCCCAGGCAGCAGGGAGCCCAGGCAGCAGGGAGCCCAGGCAGCAGGGAGCAGGGAGGCCAGGCAGCAGGCAGCAGGGAACCCAGGCACAGGGAGCCCATGCAGAGGGAGCAGGGACCCCAGGGAGCCGGGACAGGCACCCCAGGCAGCAGGGAGCAGGGACCCCAGGATGGGCACAGGGTAGGGAGCCGCCGGGGGCTGGGCACAGGGCAGGGAGATGCCAGGGGCTGGGCACAGGGGGCAGGGAGATGCTGGGGGCTGGCAGGGGCTGGGCACAGGGGCAGGGAGATGCCAGGGGCTGGGCACAGGGGGCAGGGAGATGCCGGGGGCTGGGCACAGGGCAGGGAGATGCCGGGGGCTGGGCACAGGGCAGGGAGATGCCGGGGGCTGGGCACAGGGCAGGCAGATGCCGGGGGCTGGGCACAGGGCAGGCAGATGCCGGGGGCTGGGCACAGGGGCAGGGAGATGCTGGGGGCCGGCCCGGGGGGGCGGTGCCTGCAGGCAGCAGGGGGACAGAGGCAGCAGGGGGCAGAGGCAGCAGAGGCAGCAGGGGGACAGAGGCAGCAGGGGGCAGAGGCAGCAGGGGGGCAGAGGCAGCAGAGGCAGCAGAGGCAGCAGGGGGCAGAGGCAGCAGAGGCAGCAGAGGCAGCAGGGGGCAGAGGCAGCAGAGGCAGCAGGGGGACAGAGGCAGCAGGGGGCAGAGGCAGCAGGGGGGCAGAGGCAGCAGAGGCAGCAGAGGCAGCAGGGGGACAGAGGCAGCAGAGGCAGCAGGGGGCAGAGGCAGCAGGGGGCAGAGGCAGCAGGGGGACAGAGGCAGCAGGGGGACAGAGGCAGCAGGGGGCAGAGGCAGCAGGGGGCAGAGGCAGCAGAGGCAGCAGAGGCAGCAGAGGCAGCAGGGGGACAGAGGCAGCAGGGGGGCAGAGGCAGCAGGGGGACAGAGGCAGCAGGGGGCAGAGGCAGCAGGGGGCAGAGGCAGCAGAGGCAGCAGGGGGACAGAGGCAGCAGGGGGCAGAGGCAGCAGGGGGCAGAGGCAGCAGAGGCAGCAGGGGGGCAGAGGCAGCAGAGGCAGCAGGGGGCAGAGGCAGCAGGGGACAGAGGCAGCAGAGGCAGCAGGGGGCAGAGGCAGCAGGGGGCAGAGGCAGCAGAGGCAGCAGGGGGCAGAGGCAGCAGAGGCAGCAGGGGGCAGAGGCAGCAGGGGACAGAGGCAGCAGGGGACAGAGGCAGCAGGGGACAGAGGCAGCAGAGGCAGCAGGGGGGCAGAGGCAGCAGGGGGCAGAGGCAGCAGGGGGCAGAGGCAGCAGAGGCAGCAGGGGGCAGAGGCAGCAGGGGGGCAGAGGCAGCAGGGGGCAGAGGCAGCAGGGGGACAGAGGCAGCAGGGGACAGAGGCAGCAGGGGACAGAGGCAGCAGGGGGCAGAGGCAGCAGGGGGACAGAGGCAGCAGGGGACAGAGGCAGCAGGGGACAGAGGCAGCAGGGGGCAGAGGCAGCAGAGGCAGCAGGGGGACAGAGGCAGCAGGGGGGCAGAGGCAGCAGGGGGGCAGAGGCAGCAGGGGGGCAGAGGCAGCAGGGGGGCAGAGGCAGCAGGGGGCAGAGGCAGCAGAGGCAGCAGGGGGACAGAGGCAGCAGAGGCAGCAGGGGGACAGAGGCAGCAGGGGGGCAGAGGCAGCAGGGGGGCAGAGGCAGCAGGGGGGCAGAGGCAGCAGGGGGCAGAGGCAGCAGGGGGCAGAGGCAGCAGGGGGCAGAGGCAGCAGGGGGCAGAGGCAGCAGAGGCAGCAGGGGGCAGAGGCAGCAGGGGGCAGAGGCAGCAGAGGCAGCAGGGGGCAGAGGCAGCAGGGGGCAGAGGCAGCAGGGGGCAGAGGCAGCAGAGGCAGCAGGGGGGCAGAGGCAGCAGAGGCAGCAGGGGGCAGAGGCAGCAGGGGCAGCAGGGGGCAGAGGCAGCAGGGGGCAGAGGCAGCAGAGGCAGCAGGGGGCAGAGGCAGCAGAGGCAGCAGGGGGCAGAGGCAGCAGAGGCAGCAGGGGGCAGAGGCAGCAGGGGACAGAGGCAGCAGAGGCAGCAGGGGGGCAGAGGCAGCAGGGGGCAGAGGCAGCAGGGGGCAGAGGCAGCAGAGGCAGCAGGGGGCAGAGGCAGCAGGGGGCAGAGGCAGCAGGGGGCAGAGGCAGCAGGGGACAGAGGCAGCAGGGGACAGAGGCAGCAGGGGGCAGAGGCAGCAGGGGACAGAGGCAGCAGGGGGCAGAGGCAGCAGGGGGCAGAGGCAGCAGGGGGACAGAGGCAGCAGGGGGCAGAGGCAGCAGGGGGACAGAGGCAGCAGGGGACAGAGGCAGCAGGGGACAGAGGCAGCAGGGGACAGAGGCAGCAGGGGGCAGAGGCAGCAGAGGCAGCAGAGGCAGCAGAGGCAGCAGAGGCAGCAGAGGCAGCAGGGGGGCAGAGGCAGCAGGGGGGCAGAGGCAGCAGGGGGGCAGAGGCAGCAGGGGGCAGAGGCAGCAGAGGCAGCAGGGGGACAGAGGCAGCAGAGGCAGCAGGGGGACAGAGGCAGCAGGGGGGCAGAGGCAGCAGGGGGGCAGAGGCAGCAGGGGGGCAGAGGCAGCAGGGGGCAGAGGCAGCAGGGGGCAGAGGCAGCAGGGGGCAGAGGCAGCAGAGGCAGCAGGGGGCAGAGGCAGCAGGGGGCAGAGGCAGCAGAGGCAGCAGGGGGCAGAGGCAGCAGGGGGCAGAGGCAGCAGGGGGCAGAGGCAGCAGAGGCAGCAGGGGGGCAGAGGCAGCAGAGGCAGCAGGGGGGCAGAGGCAGCAGAGGCAGCAGAGGCAGCAGGGAGGCAGAGGCAGCAGAGGCAGCAGGGGGCAGAGGCAGCAGAGGCAGCAGGGAGGCAGAGGCAGCAGAGGCAGCAGGGGGCAGAGGCAGCAGAGGCAGCAGGGGGCAGAGGCAGCAGGGGGCAGAGGCAGCAGAGGCAGCAGGGGGCAGAGGCAGCAGGGGGCAGAGGCAGCAGAGGCAGCAGAGGCAGCAGGGGGACAGAGGCAGCAGGGGGGCAGAGGCAGCAGGGGGACAGAGGCAGCAGGGGGACAGAGGCAGCAGGGGGACAGAGGCAGCAGAGGCAGCAGAGGCAGCAGGGGGACAGAGGCAGCAGGGGGGCAGAGGCAGCAGGGGGGCAGAGGCAGCAGGGGGCAGAGGCAGCAGGGGGCAGAGGCAGCAGGGGGCAGAGGCAGCAGAGGCAGCAGGGGGCAGAGGCAGCAGGGGGCAGAGGCAGCAGGGGGCAGAGGCAGCAGAGGCAGCAGGGGGCAGAGGCAGCAGGGGGCAGAGGCAGCAGAGGCAGCAGAGGCAGCAGGGGGACAGAGGCAGCAGGGGGGCAGAGGCAGCAGGGGGGCAGAGGCAGCAGGGGGCAGAGGCAGCAGGGGGCAGAGGCAGCAGGGGGCAGAGGCAGCAGAGGCAGCAGGGGGCAGAGGCAGCAGGGGGCAGAGGCAGCAGAGGCAGCAGAGGCAGCAGGGGGACAGAGGCAGCAGGGGGGCAGAGGCAGCAGGGGGCAGAGGCAGCAGGGGGCAGAGGCAGCAGAGGCAGCAGGGGGCAGAGGCAGCAGGGGGCAGAGGCAGCAGAGGCAGCAGGGGGCAGAGGCAGCAGGGGGCAGAGGCAGCAGGGGGCAGAGGCAGCAGAGGCAGCAGGGGGGCAGAGGCAGCAGAGGCAGCAGGGGGGCAGAGGCAGCAGGGGGACAGAGGCAGCAGGGGACAGAGGCAGCAGGGGACAGAGGCAGCAGGGGGACAGAGGCAGCAGAGGCAGCAGAGGCAGCAGGGGACAGAGGCAGCAGGGGGACAGAGGCAGCAGGGGGACAGAGGCAGCAGGGGGACAGAGGCAGCAGGGGGACAGAGGCAGCAGAGGCAGCAGGGGGCAGAGGCAGCAGAGGCAGCAGGGGGCAGAGGCAGCAGGGGGGCAGAGGCAGCAGGGGACAGAGGCAGCAGAGGCAGCAGGGGGCAGAGGCAGCAGAGGCAGCAGGGGGCAGAGGCAGCAGGGGGGCAGAGGCAGCAGGGGGCAGAGGCAGCAGGGGGCAGAGGCAGCAGGGGGACAGAGGCAGCAGAGGGACAGAGGCAGCAGAGGCAGCAGGGGGCAGAGGCAGCAGAGGCAGCAGGGGCAGCAGGGGGCAGGGGCAGCAGGGGCAGCAGAGGCAGCAGAGGCAGCAGGGGCAGCAGGGGGCAGGGGCAGCAGGGGGCAGGGGCAGCAGGCCCCCCAGGCAGCAGGAGGAGGGGGAACACCTACCACAGGGTCCTTGACAATGTCGATCAGGTTGATGATGTTGGTGCCCCCGCGGAGGTTCTCCAGGATCTTCACCTCTCGTTTTATCTTCTTTTTCTTCACTGGCTTGAGTAGACCAAAGAAAGGGGAAGTGAGAGCCTGCCACAGCCACCCCTGGCTGCAACCCCTCCTCTGCCCTCCCCTCCCCGCTCCCACCCTCAGCAGGGCCAGCCTGGAGACGCTTAAAGCCTGGCCTGAGGCTGCTGCCCCAGCCCCCTGCTGCCCCAGCCCCGTGCTGCCCCCAAGCCAATCCCCCTGCTGAGCAGCTGGCACTGGGCTCCTGGGGGGGGCTGCCAGTTGGGATCCTTCCCATCCTGCTTGGGAGGCCCCCAGGAGCTTCTCCTGCCAGCTTGGAGATGCTTAACACCTGGCCTGAGGCTGCTGCCCCAGCCCTGTGCTGCTCCTGGGCAGCCTGTGCCAGGCTCTCCCCAGCCTCCCTGCCAACCATTCCTTCCTCCTCTCCACTCTCCCTCTGCCCTCTCCCAGCTCCAAGCCATTCTCCCTGCTCCTGCCACTCCCAGCCCTTGCCCACAGTCCCTCCCCAGCTCTCCTGGAGCCCTTCAGCTCCTGGCAGGCTGCTCTGAGGTCTCCCTGGAGCCTTCTCCAGGCTCACTGGAGGAATTTCTTCCTCACCCCCAGTCTCAGCCTCCCCTCCTCACTGCTACCCCAGGGCACACCCCTGAGGCTTGGATGCTTTTGTCCCCAGTGACCACTTCCAACCCCAAGCTGCTGCCCTTGGCAAGTCAAACACCTTGGTGCCAACCACCCCAGCACAGCACCAGCACAGCCCTGGGAGCTACCCCTTCCCCAGAGCAGAGAGGCTCTGCTGACCTCCCTCCTGCCCCCAGAGCCCTCCTGAAGCCAGGGGCAGGCAGCAGCTGCCCAGGATGCCCCTTGGCTTTCCCAGCCCCCTCCCCAACCCCCAGCCTGGGCTGCAGCCAGAGCAGGGTGGGCAGAGGGCAGCAGAGGGGATCCTGCCCCTGGGCTCTGCTCTGCTCAGACCTCCCCCCCAGCCCTGCCTCCAGCTCTGCTGTCCCCAGCAGGAGGAGGCCACAGAGCTGTGGAGTGAGGCCAGAGGAGGCCACAGAGATGCTGCCAGGGCTGGAGCAGCTCTGCTGGGAGCACAGCTGAGGGAGCTGGGGCTGTGCAGCCTGGGGAGGAGAAGGCTCCAGGGGGACCTCAGAGCTGCTGCCAGGACCTGAAGGGATCCTGCAGGGAGGCTGCAGAGAGACTTTGGCTGAGGGGGTCTGGAGCCAGGCCAGGGGGGAAGGGTTTGGAGCTGAGGCAGAGCAGGGTCAGAGTGGAGCTGAGGCAGAAGTTCTCCAGCAGGAGGGAGCTGAGACTCTGGCCCAGGCTGCCCAGGGAGGCTGTGGCTGCCTCCTGCCTGGGGGAGTTCCAGGCCAGGCTGGATGAGGCCCTGGGCAGCCTGAGCTAGCTGAGAGCTGTCCCTGGGCATGGCAGGGGGTTGGAGCAGATGAGCTCTGAGGCCCCTTCCAGGCTGAGCTCACAGCAGGCAGATGTTCTGAGGGCACTGCCAGCCATTCCATCCTTCAGGATGCCCTTTGTCCCCCCCCACACACATCCCACCCCAGCCCTGCTGGGGCCACTGCCTTCCCCAGGCAACAAAGAAGCAACCCTTGAGCCCCACCACCAGCAGGCAGCAGAAACATCTATTCAGCTTCTGCCTTGACCCACTACAAACAGACCCAGGGCCACAACAACTCCCCCTGCAAGGATCCACAGCCCAGCAGCTCCTTGGTGCTGGAGCATCACCAGGAGCCAGCAAGGAGCACTTGCAGCCCAGAGAGCCAAGCAGAGCCTGGGCTGCAGCAGCAGAAGTGTGGCCAGCAGGGCCAGGGAGGGGATTCTGCCTCTCTGCTCCACTCTGCTGAGCCCACAGCTGCAGCTCTGTGCCCAGCTCTGCAGCCTCTGTGCCAGGAAGGCTCTGGAGGGGCTGGGAGGTGTCCAGAGCAGGGCCAGGAGGCTGAGCAGAGGGCTGGAGCTGCTCTGCTCTGAGCACAGCCTGAGAGAGTTGGGGTTGTGCAGGCTGCAGAGGAGAAGGCTCCAGGGAGACCTTCTGGTGGCCTTGCAGGAGTTGCAGGGGGCTGCAGGAAAGCTGGGGAGGGACTTTGGAGGGGGTGAGGGAGGGACAGGCCTGGGGGGGCTGGAGCAAAAGGAGAAGTGGGGAGCTGGAGATTGGCTGTGAGGAAGAAGTTGTTGGGCAGGAGGGTGGTGAGAGCCTGGCCCAGGCTGCCCAGGGAGGTGGTGGAAGCCTCCTGCTGATGCCTGGAGGTGTTTGCAGCCAGGCTGGAGGTGGCTGTGAGCAAGCTGCTGTGGTGTGAGGTGTCCCTGCCCATGGCAGGGGCTTGGAGCTGGCTGAGCCCTGAGCTCCCTGCCAGCCCTGGCAGCTCTGGGGTTCTGCCTGAGGGGACTGGCAGAGGCTGTCTGAAGAGTGGCAGTGTTGGTGGCCCTGTGCTCCAGCCTGGTGGCCCTAGTGGAGCTGGGCTGTGGGGGGGACACCTTGGTGCAGCCCTGATGGCTTCTTGTCTGGGGGTGGCTGAAGGCAGGGCTGAGCTGCTGCAGGGCTGAGCTGCTGCAGGGCTGAGCTGCTGCAGGGCTGAGCTGCTGCAGGGCTGAGCTGCTGCAGGGCTGAGCTGCTGCAGGGCTGAGCTGCTGCAGGGCTGAGCTGCTGCAGGGCTGAGCTGCTGCAGGGCTGAGCTGCTGCAGGGCTGAGCTGCTGCAGGGCTGAGCTGCTGCAGGGCTGAGCTGCTGCAGGGCTGAGCTGCTGCAGGGCTGAGCTGCTGCAGGGCTGAGCTGCTGCAGGGCTGAGCTGCTGCAGGGCTGAGCTGCTGCAGGGCTGAAGCTGCTGCAGGGCTGAAGCTGCTGCAGGGCTGAAGCTGCTGCAGGGCTGAAGCTGCTGCAGGGCTGAGCAGCAACAGGGCTGAGCTGCTGCAGGGCTGAAGCTGCAGGCTCACAGCAAGCTGTGCTCTCTGGCCTGGCAGCAGGCTGTGCTGGGGGGCTGAGGGGGGCTCCCTTCCAGCCCTGGGGTTCTGTGATCCCCAGAGGAGTTGGCAGCTGCAGGTCTCTGTGGCACACACAGGACCCTCTGAGTTGGTCTCTGCTCCACACAAGGCTGAGCCTCCAGCAGCCTGCTGTGCCCTGCTGGGTGTGGGCAGCTGCTGCCGGGGGGAGCAGGGCTGCTGTGCCCCCAGCTCCCTTGCCACAGGGCTCCTGTGGAGCCTGCCAGGGGAGGAAGTGGGCCAGGCTGGGCATGCAGGAGCAAGAGACACACAGCCACCAGCAGCAGGCACTGAGCAGCCTGGCTGGGAGGTCACCCAGGCAGCCACCAGCTCCAGCCTGAGGGTCCAGCAGCACCCAGGCCCTCTGCAGGCCCTGCTGGGGGCCACTCCAGCCCCCATCTGGAGCAAGCTGATGGATCTGGGCTCTGAAGCCTTCAGAGCCAAAGAGAACCCAGCAGAGCCCCAGGGGCTACTTCCCTTCCCTCTCCAGCTGCTTGAGCGGCAGCAGCGCCAGCTGTGAGCAGCAGCAGTGCCAGCTGTGGGCATCAGCTCTGGGGGGCTCCTCCAGCCCCCACAAAGCAGAAGGAGGGGGAGGGGAAGGCCAGAGCCCAGGGGGGAGGCCTGCCCCTGTGAAGGCAGGCAGCTGGGTGAAGGTTCTGGCTCCTGGGCTCAGCAGAGGGACAGCAGCCAGCAAAGGGGAGAGGAAGCTGCTGCAGCACTGCTGCTTCCAGAGCCTCCACTGCACTGCACTGCTCCTCCCCACTGCACCCCACAGCTGCCTCCCAGGAGCAGCCAGCCAGCCAGCCCTCCCCACCTGCTTGGAGCCCCCCTGCAAGAGCCTGAACTGCAGCTCTGAGCTCTGCCTGCAGCCATCCCTCACAGCTGGCACTGGGCTGGCAGGGAGCCTCCAAGGGCCTCCTGCCCACCCCCCCTGCAGGCAGCAGGGACAGCTCCAGCTGCAGCAGGCTGCCCAGGGACACAGCCAGGCTGAGCTGGAAGGGCTGCAGGGATGGAGCCTCCACCACCTCCCTGGGCAGCCTGTGCCAGGCTCTCCCCAGCCTCCCTGCCAACCATTCCTTCCTCCTCTCCACTCTCCCTCTGCCCTCTCCCAGCTCCAAGCCATTCTCCCTGCTCCTGCCACTCCCAGCCCTTGCCCAGAGTCCCTCCCCAGCTCTCCTGGAGCCCTTCAGCTCCTGGCAGGCTGCTCTGAGCTCTGCCTGCAGCCTTCTCTCCTGCAGGCTGCACAGCCCCAACCCTCCCAGCCTGGCCCCACAGGGGAGGCTCTGCAGCCTCTCAGCATCTCTGGGGCCTCCTCTGGAGCCTCTGCAGCAGCTCCAGGTCCTCCTTGTGCTGGGGGCCCCAGAGCTGGAGGCAGTGCTGCAGGTGGGGGCTGAGCAGAGCAGAGCAGAGGGGCAGAATCCCCTCCCTGTGCTGCTGCTCTCCCTGCTCTGGCTGCAGCTCAGCACTCAGCTGCCTCTGGGCTGCCAGGGCCCAGTGCTGGCTCCTGGGCACTTTGCCACCCCCTGGCACCCCCAAGGGCTGGAGGCAGTGCTGGGGGCTGAGCAGAGGGCAGAGTCCCCTCTCTGGGCTGCTCTCCCTCCTTCTGGTTCCCCTGCAGGATCATTCCTGGTCCTGCACTTGGGGGAGCAGAAGGGAAAGGCACTGCTGGGCACTGGGCAGGGAACTGGAGCTGTCTGCAAGCCCCAGAGGCCTGGGGCTCTGTGCTGCCAACCAGAGCCACCAGCTGCCAGGCCTGGCCCAAGGCTGCAGCCCCCAGGGGGCTGCCAGGAGGGGCAGGAGCAATTCTCTCTTTCATGCAGCAGCAGCCTGGGACCTGTGCCCCAGGGGCTCAGCTGTGGGCAGGCTGAGGGACTTGCCCAGAAGTCACACAGGAAACCTCTGTGGCTCAGCTCTGCATCAGAGCAGGGCTGACAGAACGTCCTGACCCCTCTGGAGGAGGCCACAGGAGCTCCAGGTGGCAAAAGAGCCAAAACAGAGCAGGGCAGGGGAAGTCCTGCTGGGTGCTGGCTGCAGCTGAGGCAGGAGGAGCTGCTCCCAGGAGCAAGGCTCCCAGCAGCAGCTGAAGGGATCTCACAGCAAGGTCTGCCTCAGAGACCTCAGCTGGGAGGCTCTGAGCCCCTCTGTCAACAGCTCCACTCCTGCTGCTGCTGCCCAGGATGCCCCTTGGCTTTCCCAGCCCCATCCCCAACCCCCAGCCTGGGCTGCAGCCAGAGCAGGGTGGGCAGAGGGCAGCAGAGGGGATCCTGCCCCTGGGCTCTACTCAGACCTCCCCTCCAGCTCTGCTGTCCCCAGCAGGAGGAGGCCACAGAGCTGTGGAGGGAGGCCAGAGGAGGCCACAGAGATGCTGCCAGGGCTGAAGCAGCTCTGCTGGGAGCACAGCTGAGGGAGCTGGGGCTGTGCAGCCTGGGGAGGAGAAGGCTCCAGGGGGACCTCAGAGCTGCTGCCAGGAGCTGAAGGGATCCTGCAGGGAGGCTGCAGAGAGACTTTGGCTGAGGGGGTCTGGAGCCAGGCCAGGGGGGAAGGGTTTGGAGCTGAGGCAGAGCAGGGTCAGAGTGGAGCTGAGGAAGAAGTTGTCCAGCAGGAGGGAGCTGAGGCTCTGGCCCAGGCTGCCCAGGGAGGCTGTGGCTGCCTCCTGCCTGGGGGTGCTGAGGACCAGGCTGGATGAGGCCTTGAGCAGCCTGGGCTGGGGGGAGGGGTCCCTGGGCAGGGCAGGGGGCTGGAGCTGGCTGAGCTCTGAGCTCCCTTCCAACCCAACCCATTCCAGGAGCCCCCAGAGCAGAGGATTCCCTTTGAAGGAAGAGGAGGAGGCTGCAGCTGAGGGCACTGAGAGGCACTTGGGAGCTGCAGCAGCAGGAAGGTGAAGTGAGAGACCCAGCAGAGAGGCTGCAGGCTGCCCCCAGGGGCCCAGCACAAACCTCTCCCCCTGTGGTCAGGTGTGGAGGGGAAGAGCCAGCAGGGAGTTGCCAGGAGGAGCCAGCAGTGCCCCTGGCCAACAGCCCTCTGACCTCCCAGCAGCTCTCCAAACACCTCAAAGGGCAACTGTGCTGAGGAGCTGCAAGCACTGCCCACAGCAGGCTGCCCCTGCAGCCCAGCCCCACAGCCACAGCAGCCCTGAGGGCCATGGCCTGGCCCCTGGGGCCCTGCTCCCATGGCCAGGGTGCTCTGGGCCTGCCAGCTGGGCTCAGGGCTCCTGGGGAGCCACAGCAGGGCTCTGACCTCCCCCCTGCAGAGGCAGCAAGCAGCAGGCTCTGTGCTGAGGCCTCCCTGGCAGCTACCTGCACAGCTCACTCCTGAGCCCAGCTGCAGGAAGCCAGAGGCACCCCCAAAGGGGGCAGAGAGGTTGGCTGCTCCCTCCAGAGCTGGCACTGAGGTTGGCTGCCCCCCTCCAGAGCTGGCACTGAGGTTGGCTGCCCCCTCCAGAGGTGGCACTGAGGTTGGCTGCCCCCCTCCAGAGGTGGCACTGAGGTTGGCTGCCCCCTCCAGAGGTGGCACTGAGGTTGGCTGCCCCCCTCCAGAGGTGGCACTGAGGTTGGCTGCCCCCTCCAGAGGTGGCACTGAGGTTGGCTGCCCCCTCCAGAGCTGGCACTGAGGTTGGCTGCCCCCCTCCAGAGGTGGCACTGAGGTTGGCTGCCCCCTCCAGAGGTGGCACTGAGGTTGGCTGCCCCCCTCCAGAGGTGGCACTGAGGTTGGCTGCCCCCTCCAGAGGTGGCACTGAGGTTGGCTGCCCCCCTCCAGAGCTGGCACTGAGGTTGGCTGCCCCCCTCCAGAGGTGGCACTGAGGTTGGCTGCCCCCCTCCAGAGGTGGCACTGAGGTTGGCTGCCCCCTCCAGAGGTGGCACTGAGGTTGGCTGCCCCCCTCCAGAGCTGGCACTGAGGTTGGCTGCCCCCCTCCAGAGCTGGCACTGAGGTTGGCTTCCTCCCTCCAGAGCTGGCACTGAGGTTGGCTGCCCCCCTCCAGAGGTGGCACTGAGGTTGGCTGCCCCCCTCCAGAGGTGGCACTGAGGTTGGCTGCCCCCCTCCAGAGCTGGCACTGAGGTTGGCTGCCCCCTCCAGAGCTGGCACTGAGGTTGGCTGCCCCCCCTCCAGAGCTGGCACTGAGGTTGGCTGCCCCCTCCAGAGCTGGCACTGAGGTTGGCTGCCCCCCTCCAGAGGTGGCACTGAGGTTAGCTGCCCCCTCCAGAGCTGGCACTGAGGTTGGCTGCCCCCCCTCCAGAGCTGGCACTGAGGTTGGCTGCCCCCTCCAGAGCTGGCACTGAGGTTGGCTGCCCCCCTCCAGAGGTGGCACTGAGGTTAGCTGCCCCCTCCAGAGCTGGCACTGAGGTTGGCTGCCCCCCCTCCAGAGCTGGCACTGAGGTTAGCTGCCCCCTCCAGAGCTGGCACTGAGGTTGGCTGCCCCCCCTCCAGAGCTGGCACTGATGTTTGCTGTCCCCTCCAGAGCTGGCACTGAGGTTGGCTGCCCCTTCCAGAACTGGCACTGAGGTTAGCTGCCCCCCTCCAGAGCTGGCACTGAGGTTGGCTGCCCCCTCCACAGCTGGCACTGAGGTTGGCTTCCTCCCTCCAGAGGTGGCACTGAGGTTGGCTGCCCCCCTCCAGAGCTGGCACTGAGGTTGGCTTCCTCCCTCCAGAGGTGGCACTGAGGTTGGCTGCCCCCTCCACAGCTGGCACTGAGGTTGGCTTCCTCCCTCCAGAGGTGGCACTGAGGTTGGCTGCCCCCCTCCAGAGCTGGCACTGAGGTTGGCTTCCTCCCTCCAGAGGTGGCACTGAGGTTGGCTGCCCCCCTCCACAGCTGGCACTGAGGTTGGCTGCCCCCTCCAGAGCTGGCACTGAGGTTAGCTGCCCCCTCCAGAGCTGGCACTGAGGTTGGCTGCCCCCTCCACAGCTGGCACTGAGGTTGGCTGCCCCCTCCAGAGCTGGCACTGAGGTTGGCTGGCCCCCTCCAGAGCTGGCACTGATGTTTGCTGCCCCCTCCACAGCTCTCCAGAGCCTGCCCAGTGCTCTGCAGCTCCCTCAGCTCTGACTCACTTGGCCACCCAGAAGCAAGTCCCTCTCCAGCTGCACTCTCTGCTCTGCCTCCCTCCCCTCACAGCCAAGCTGCCTGCAGCCTCCTGCCAGCAGTGGGCAGCCAGGGGGGCTGGTGGCAGCACCACCCACTGCTGATCTGGGCCAGTGGTCACAAGGCATTAGGGCAAGAGAGCCAGGCTCTGAGGAGCAGGAGCATCCAGCTGCCCTCAGCTGACTCCTGCCAGCTGACTCAGGCTCCCAGACAGGGTGAGGCTGCCACAGCCAGGAGAGCATCCCTCACAGCCTGCACTGCCCTGGGAGGCAGCCTCCAAGGGCCTCCTGCCCACCCCCCCTGCAGGCAGCAGGGACAGCTCCAGCTGCAGCAGGCTGCCCAGGGACACAGCCAGGCTGAGCTGGAAGGGCTGCAGGGATGGAGCCTCCACCACCTCCCTGGGCAGCCTGGGCCAGGCTCTCCCCAGCCTCCCTCTGCACAACTTCCTCCTCAGCTCCAACCTAACTCTGCCCTGCTCCAGCTCCAAACCATTGCCCCTGGGCCTAGCCCCACAGCCCCTTCTGAGCAGTCCCTCCCCAGCCTGCCTGCAGCTGCCCTGCAGCTCTGCAGCTGCAGCTCTGAGCTCTGCCTGCAGCCTTCTCTCCTGCAGGCTGCACAGCCCCAGCTCTCCCAGCCTGGCCCCAGGGCAGAGGTTCTGCAGCCTCTCAGCATCTCTGGGGCCTCCTCTGGAGCCTCTCCAGCAGCTCCAGGTCCTCCTTGTGCTGGGGGCTCCATATCTGGCCCCAGCCCTGCAGGTGAGGTCTCCCCAGAGCAGAGCAGAGGGGCAGGATCCTCTCTCTCCAGCTCTGGCCACACTGCTCTGGCTGCAGCCCAGGCTGCCCTTGGCCTCCTGTGCTGCCAGTGCCCAGTGCTGGCTCCTGTCCTGTGCTCCCCCAGCCCCAGCACCCCCAAGGCCTTCCCTGCAGGGCTGCCCTCAGTCTCCTCACCCCCACAGCCAGGATTGATATCCAGGTCTGCCCTAAGCCCTGAGCTCTGCCTGCAGCCTTCTCTCCTGCAGGCTGCACAGCCCCAACCCTCTCAGCCTCTCCCCACAGCAGAGGCTCTTCATGGCCTCCCCTCTGGAGCCTCTCCAGCAGGTCTCTATTGTGCTGGGGTCCCACAGCTGGCCCCAGCCCTGCAGGTGAGCTCTCCCCAGAGCAGAGCAGAATCATCCCAGGGGAGCTCTTCAGCCTGGGACAGAGGCAAGGAGGAGGAAGATTCCCTGCAACAACTTTCCCTGCAGCCTCTCCTCGGCCCCAAGCTGCTTTCCCCTGTGGGACCAGCCCCAGGCTCTCCCCACACCACAGCAGCCCTGGGGACAGCTTCAGTGGCTGCAGAGCAGGCTGCAGAAGCCCACAGCTGCCCCCCCAGCCCAGCTACACCTTGCCATGGAGCTCAGCTCTGCTCACCTCGGAGCCCTCCCCCAGGGCAGGAATCCCTGCCAGCCTCCACTCACAAACCAAACCCAAACCCACAGGAAGCAGCCAGAGGAGGGGGAGCCCCAAACCCAACCCTGCCAGAGGGACTCAGCTCAGCAAGGAACCACTCAAGGGTTTGGGTTGAGAAAAGCTCTCTGAGAGCATCCAGGCCAACACCAACCCAGCCCCACCATGGGCACCAGCCCCTGGCCCCCAGTGCCATGGCCACAGGGCTCTGCAGCACCTCCAGCCATGGGGACTCCACCACCTCCCTGGGCAGCCTCTGCCAGGCCCTCACCACTCTGACACCAAAGACATTTTGCCTCCTCTCCAACCTCAGCCTCCCCTGGCACAGCTCCAGGCCAGTTCCTCTCCTTCCATCCCCTGAGCCTGGGCAGCAGAGCCCAGCCCCAACCTCCCTGCAGCCTCCTCTCAGGGAGCTGCAGAGAGCAAGGAGGTCTCCCTCAGCCTCCTCTGCTCCAGGCTGCACACCCCCAGCTCCCTCAGCTGCTCCTCCCCAGCCCCCTCCTCCAGAAGCAGACAGCAGATCTCACCTTGCCCTGGAGCAGGGGGCAGAGAAACCAGGACACAACCAAGACAGAGCCAAAGAAGCAAACCCAGCCAGTGAGGGGAGCAGCAGGGACAGCTGAGAAGCCATCAGCCTGGCCTAGGCAGCAGCTAGGCCAGATTTAACCTCAGCCCTGCAGACCACAGCATGCCCAGAGCCGTAAGAGCAGCCATGGCCAGGCCCCAGCTGCTCCTGGGGACCAAGTGACAAGGGCTGCTGCTGCTGCTGCTGCTGCTCCAACAAGTGCCAACCACAAGTGCCAGGCAAGCCAGGACCAGAGAGCACAGCCAGCTGTGAGCCCTGCTGCAGCTCAGCCCTGCAGCAGCCTCAGCCCTGCAGCAGCTCAGCCCTGCAGCAGCCTCAGCCCTGCAGCAGCTCAGCCCTGCAGCAGCCTCAGCCCTGCAGCAGCCTCAGCCCTGCAGCTCCTCAGCCCTCCAGCAGCTCAGCCCTCCAGCAGCTCAGCCCTGCACCTGCTCAGCCCTGCAGCACCTCAGCCCTCCAGCAGCCTCAGCCCTCCAGCAGCCTCAATCCTGCTGCAGCTCAGCCCTGCAGCAGGTCAGCCCTGCTGCAGCTTCAGCCCTGCTGCAGCTCAGCCCTGCTGCAGCTCAGCCCTGCGGCAGCTTCAGCCCTGCGGCAGCTTCAGCCCTGCGGCAGCTTCAGCCCTGCAGCAGCTTCAGCCCAGCAGCAGCTCAGCCCTGCAGCAGCTTCAGCCCTGCAGCAGCTCAGCCCTGCAGCAGCTCAGCCCTGCAGCAGCTCAGCCCTGCAGCAGCTTCAGCCCTGCAGCTGCTCAGTCCTCCTGCAGCTCACCCCTGCATATCCTTCAGCCCTGCAGCAGCTCAGCCCTGCAGCAGCTTCAGCCCTGCAGCTCCTCAGCCCTGCAGCAGCTCAGCCCCGCAGCAGCCTCAGCCCTGCAGCAGCCTCAGCCCCGCAGCAGCCTCAGCCCTGCAGCAGCCTCAGCCCTGCAGCTCCTCAGCCCTGCAGCAGCCTCAGCCCTGCAGCAGCTCAGCCCTGCTGCAGCCTCAGCCCTGCAGCTGCCTCAGCCCTGCAGCTGCCTCAGCCCTGCATATCCTTCAGCCCTGCATATCCTTCAGCCCTGCAGCAGCTCAGCCCTGCAGCAGCTTCAGCCCTGCAGCAGCTTCAGCCCTGCAGCAGCTTCAGCCCTCCTGCAGCTCAGCCCTGCTGCAGCCTCAGCCCTGCAGCTGCTCAGCCCTGCAGCAGCTCAGCCCTCCAGCTGCTCAGCCCTGCTGCTCCTCAGCCCTGCAGCTGCTCAGCCCTGCAGCAGCTCAGCCCTGCAGCAGCCTCAGCCCTGCTGCAGCCTCAGCCCTGCTGCAGCTCAGCCCTGCTGCAGCTCAGCCCTGCAGCAGCTTCAGCCCTGCAGCTGCTCAGTCCTCCTGCAGCTCACCCCTGCATATCCTTCAGCCCTGCAGCAGCTCAGCCCTGCAGCAGCTCAGCCCTGCAGCAGCTTCAGCTCTGCAGCTCCTCAGCCCTGCAGCTCCTCAGCCCTGCAGCAGCCTCAGCCCTGCAGCAGCCTCAGCCCTGCAGCTCCTCAGCCCTGCAGCTCCTCAGCCCTGCAGCTCCTCAGCCCTGCTGCAGCCTCAGCCCTGCAGCTGCCTCAGCCCTGCAGCTGCTCAGCCCTGCAGCTGCTCAGCCCTCCTGCAGCTCACCCCTGCATATCCTTCAGCCCTGCAGCTTCAGCCCTGCAGCAGCTCAGCCCTGCAGCAGCTTCAGCCCTGCAGCTTCAGCCCTGCAGCAGCTCAGCCCTGCAGCAGCTTCAGCCCTGCAGCAGCTTCAGCCCTGCAGCTGCTCAGCCCTGCAGCTGCTTCAGCCCTGCAGATGCTTCAGCCCTCCTGCAGCCTCAGCCCTCCTGCAGCCTCAGCCCTCCTGCAGCTCAGCCCTGCTGCAGCCTCAGCCCTGCAGCTGCTCAGCCCTGCAGCTGCTCAGCCCTCCAGCAGCTCAGCCCTCCAGCAGCTCAGCCCTGCAGCAGCCTCAGCCCTGCAGCAGCCTCAGCCCTCCAGCAGCTCAGCCCTCCAGCAGCTCAACCCTCCAGCAGCCTCAGCCCTCCAGCAGCCTCAACCCTGCAGCAGCCTCAGCCCTGCTGCAGCTCAGCCCTGCTGCAGCTCAGCCCTGCTGCAGCTTCAGCCCTGCTGCAGCTTCAGCCCTGCTGCAGCTCAGCCCTGCTGCAGCTCAGCCCTGCAGCTGCTCAGCCCTGCTGCAGCTCAGCCCTGCTGCTGCTCAGTCCTGCAGCTGCTCAGCCCTCCTGCAGCTCAGCCCTGCAGCTGCTTCAGCCCTGCAACAGCTCAGCCCTTCAACAGCTCAGCCCTGCAGCAGCTTCAGCCCTCCTGCAGCTCAGCCCTGTTGCTGCTCAACCCTGCAGCAGCTCAGCCCTGCAGCAGCTTCAGCCCTGCAGCTGCTCAGTCCTCCTGCAGCTCACCCCTGCATATCCTTCAGCCCTGCAGCAGCTCAGCCCTGCAGCAGCTTCAGCCCTGCAGCAGCTCAGCCCTGCAGCAGCTCAGCCCTGCAGCAGCTCAGCCCTCCAGCAACTTCAGCCCTCCAGCAACTTCAGCCCTACACCTGCTCAGCTCTCCTGCAGCTCAGCCCTGCAGCAGCTCAGCCCTCCTGCAGCAGCTTCAGCCCTGCAACAGCTCAGCCCTGCAACAGCTTCAGCCCTCCTGCAGCTCAGCCCTCCTGCAGCTTCAGCCCTCCTGCAGCTCAGCCC
Organism: Melanerpes formicivorus; assembly: GCF_026170545.1. Classification (NCBI taxonomy): domain Eukaryota; kingdom Metazoa; phylum Chordata; class Aves; order Piciformes; family Picidae; genus Melanerpes; species Melanerpes formicivorus. The sequence continues at coordinate 109,521 of NW_027142489.1, read as the reverse complement.
TGCAGCAGCTTCAGCCCTGCAGCAGCTTCAGCCCTGCAGCAGCTTCAGCCCTGCAGCTGCTCAGCCCTGCAGCTGCTTCAGCCCTGCAGCAGCTTCAGCCCTGCAGCTGCTCAGCCCTGCAGCTGCTCAGCCCTGCAGCAGCTTCAGCCCTGCAGCAGCTTCAGCCCTGCAGCTGCTTCAGCCCTGTAGCTGCTTCAGCCCTGCCTTCAGCCACCCCCAGACAAGAATCCATCAGGGCTGCACCAACGTTTCCCCTCCACAGCCCAGCTCTACCAGGGCCACCAACACTGCCACACTTCAGACAGCCTCTGCCAGTCCCCTCAAGCAGAACCCCAGAGCTGGCAGGGCTGGAAGGGACCCCAGGGCTCAGCCAGCTCCAAGCCCCTGCCATGGGCAGGGACACCTCACCCCACAGCAGCTTGCTCACAGCCACCTCCAGCCTGGCTGCAAACACCTCCAGGCATCAGCAGGAGGCTTCCACCACCTCCCTGGGCAGCCTGGGCCAGGCTCTCCCCACCCTCCTGCCCAACAACTTCTTCCTCACAGCCAATCTCCAGCTCCCCACTTCTCCTTTTGCTCCAGCCCCCCCAGGCCTGTCCCTCCCTCACACCCTCCAAAGTCCCTCCCCAGCTTTCCTGCAGCCCCCTGCAGCTCCTGGAAGGCCACCAGAAGGTCTCCCTGGAGCCTTCTCCTCTGCAGCCTGCACAACCCCAACTCTCTCAGGCTGTGCTCAGAGCAGAGCAGCTCCAGCCCTCTGCTCAGCCTGCTCCTGGTGCAGCTCTCTTCCACCACAGTTCCTCTCAAGGACTGAAGAGCAATGAATTGCCTGCTGAGCCTCCATCCCCCTGCCTGGCTCTGGGAGAGCCTCTTGCCAGCTGGAGGCGAGCAGGAGGATTCCCTGCTCCAGGCTTTGCACTGCTGGTGGCAGGGCAGCCCCTGGGCTGCTCAGCCAGGGAGGATTCACCCCACTCAGGCAGCCCACGCAGCACTGCTCAGACGGCTGGGGCCCGCAGCCCTGCTCCTGCCGAGGAGCTCTGAACCCCAGGGCCAGGCTGGACACGAGGAGGTGGAGACACCGAACCGCCCTGCAGCACGTGGGACACCAAAGCAGGCTCCAACCCCCCCGGCCCCGGCGTCCCGAAGGAGACACCGAGAGCTTTGGGGGCTGAGGGAGAGCCAGCAGCCCCCTGGCCCCTGCCGCCCCGGCTCCTCCTGCCCTCGCTGCCAGCCCCCTGCCCGCGGGACACTCACCTTGAGGATCTTCACCACGACCCTCTCGTTGTTGGTGATGTTGATGGCCTCGAAGACCTCGCTGTACTTCCCCCGCCCGAGCTTGCGAACCAGCTGGTAATCGTCCTGGTTGCTGCGGGCACCGAGAGCAGAGGGGGGGAGGAGGAGGAGGTGGGGGGAGAGGATAACTGACAGGGCAGCAGGCCGAAGGAGGGGGGTGGGGAGCGGGGGGGGGGGGGGGAGCGCCCTCGGCCAGCCCCGGCCCTCCCCCGCCCCCCCCCCCCCCAGCTGCCCGCAGCCCCTCGGGGACACCCCAAAGCTGAGGGAGGGTCGGCGGGCGGCGGGGGGGCTCTGCCGGTGGGCGGCGGCCGGCGGGGAGGTGCGAGGGCCCCGGCCCCGGGCGGGGGGGGGGGGGGGGAAGTGCCGGGGAGGGGGAGGGCAGGAGGGACCCCGCGGGGCGCTTTACCCCCAGGTCGGGATGTGCGACTCGTAGTCCCAGTACTCGCGGCTCCTCAGGCTGTTCACCTCGGCGTACACCCGCGCCCGACTGCCGGCGGCCGGGCCGGGCATGGCGGCGCCGGGCGGCGGCTGCAGGAGGAGGAGGAGGGCGCAGGGCCGGCGCGGGAGGCCGGCGAGGCGGGGCGCGGCGCGCAGGAGGGCGGCGGCGGCGGGGGGCGGCAGGGCTGGGCCGGAGAGGGGCCGCGAGGCGCGGGAGGGGCCGGCCCGGGGCGGGGGGGGGGCGGCGGGCGCGGGGCCCGCGCGGAGCGTGCCGAGGCCCGGGCCCGGTGCCGGCGGCGGCTGCAGCCTGGGCCGGCCCCGAGCGCCGCGCAGCCGACCCGGAAAAGGCGGCGGCGCCGCCCGGCCGCTCCGAGCGCCGCGCAGCGCCCCCTGGCGGGCCGGAGGTCCTGCCCCTCGGGGCTCGCTCGGCGGGCGGCTGGGCTGCTGGGCTGCTGGCGCGGCTCGGCGCGGCTCAGCCCGGCTCGGCTTGGCTCGGCTCGGCTCGGCTCGGCTCGGCTCGGCTCAGCCCGGCTCGGCTCGGCTCGGCTCGGCTCGGCTCGGCTCGGCTCGGCTCGGCTCGGCTCAGCCGGGCTCGGCGCGGCACGACACTCTGTCGCTTCTCAGCTCTCCTTCTCACTCCTCTTCCTCCTCGTCACTCTCCGTCCTACAAGAAAGCTGGGGAGGGACTTTGGAGGGGGTGAGGGAGGGACAGGACTGGGGGGGATGGAGCAAAAGGAGAAGTGGGGAGCTGGAGATTGGCTGTGAGGAAGAAGTTGTTGGGCAGGAGGGTGGTGAGAGCCTGGCCCAGGCTGCCCAGGGAGGTGGTGGAAGCCTCCTGCTGATGCCTGGAGGTGTTTGCAGCCAGGCTGGAGGTGGCTGTGAGCAAGCTGCTGTGGTGTGAGGTGTCCCTGCCCATGGCAGGGGCTTGGAGCTGGCTGAGCCTTGGGGTCCCTTCCAGCCCTGATGATTCTAAGAAGAGTGTGGCCAGCAGGCTGAGGGAGGTTCTGCTACTGTTCACTCCTGCTCCTGCCTCTGGTTAAGGGTTTTGCCATTCCTCTCCCTGCCCCCCCTGCAGCCGTCACTCACTCGTCGCGCCCCTGCCACCCCTCCTCAGCCTGTTACCCACCACAACCTGTCGGGTTTCCTCCCTCCTAAGAAGTGGTTAAGGGTCCGTGCTTCAGTGCCACCTCAAGCCTGCCGTTTCCCCTCCTCCTGACCCCCACTGTGCCTTCAGCACACCCCAGTGCCCTCCCGACGCTGCTTGGCTCCTAACTGCACGCAGGAGCCCTGGGAAGGGAGGAGGCTGTGTTCAAAACGTTCCTCCCCCCCGGGCAGCCGGCACAGGAGCCGCTCCTGCTGGACCTATCTGAGCAAAGCGAGACCAGTGCCTGGCTGGCTGAGGAGGGGATTGAGAGCAGCCCTGCAGAGAAGGGCCTGGGGGTGCTGGGATGATGGCAGGGCTTGATCTCAGCCAGCAGTGGCCACTGGCAGCCCAGCAGCTGACCCACACAAAAGCAGCACACCAGGACTTCAAGGGAGGGGATTCTGCCCCCTCTGCTCTGCTGAGGTCCCTCCTGCACTGTTCTGGCCAGCTCTGCAGCCCCCAACACAAAGCAGGTCATGGAGTTGTTGGAGGGGCTCCAGAGGAGGCCACAGAGATGCTCAGAGGGCTGCAGAACCTGCCCTGTGGGGACAGGGTGGGAGAGTTGGGGCTGTTGAGCCCAGAGAAGAGAAAGCTCCAGGGAGACCTCAGAGCATCCTGCCAGGACCTGAAGGGGCTGCAGCCTGCAGGGACCCCACCTGCAGCACTGCTTCCAGTTCTGGTGCCCCAGCACAAGAAGGACCTGGAGCTGCTGGAGAGGCTCCTGAGGAGGCCACAGAGATGATCAGAGAACCTCCCCTATAGGAACAGGCTGGGACTCTGGCCAAGGGCTGGGAGTGCCAGGAGCAGGGAGAAAGGCTTGGAGCTGGAAGAGGGCAGAGTGAGAGTGGAGAGGAGGAAGGAATGGTTGGCAGGGAGGCTGGGGAGAGCCTGGCACAGGCTGCCCAGGGAGGCTGTGGCTGCCCCCTGCCTGGAGGTGTTCCAGGCCAGGCTGGATGAGGCCTTGAGCAGCCTGGGCTGGGGGGAGGGGTCCCTGCCCATGGCAGGGGTTTGACACTGGATGAGCTTTGAGTTCCCTTCCAACCCAACCCATGCTGTGATTGCATGCTCTGGAAAGCTGGGGAGCTGCAGCCATCCCTCAGGCTCTGCTCTCACCAGTCAGTTGCCTCTCTCCAGTCAACCACTCTGCCTGGGTCAGACCTAAAGCTCAGCTGCTGTGCCCTGAGCTGTGCTGCATTGTGGCACAGAGCACATAAAGGAGCAGTAGCTGCACCAGCAGGCTCTGCCCTGCTGAGCCCACAGCTGCAGTGCTGTGTCCAGCTCTGGGCTCCCCAGCTCCAGAGGGACAGGGAACTGCTGGAGGGAGCCCAGCAGAGGCTGTGAGGATGCTGAAGGGCCTGGAACAGCTCTGCTGGGGAGGAAGGCTGAGAGCCCTGGGGGTGTTCAGTCTGGAGAGGAGAAGGCTGAGAGGGATCTGATCAATGTCTGTCACTACCTGAGGGCTGGGGGCCAGGCTGGAGGTGCCAGGCTCCTTGGGGTGGTGCCCAGGGCCAGGACAAGAACTAAAGGGGATGAGCTGGAACCCAGGAGGTTCCACCTCAACAGGAGGAGAAACTTCTTTTGTGTGAGGCTGCTGGAGGCCTGGAGCAGGCTGCCCAGAGAGGTTGTGGAGCCTCCTGCTCTGCAGAGCTTCCAACCCCCCCAGATGTGTTCCTGTGTGCCCTGCCCTGGGGGACCCTGCTCTGGCAGGGGGCTTGGACTGGGTGATCTCCAGAGGTCCCTTCTGGCCCCTGCCATCCAGTGACTCTTGTATGATTATGGAAGGGATGAGTGGTGCCACAGGCCTCCCTTTGGAGCAGAGCTGAAGCCAAGCTGGAGGAGCAGAAGGTTGGTTTTGCCGGTGGCTGGGAGCTGCCACCATGCCTGCTGCTGCTGCTGCTGCTGCCCTGCTCTCCTGTTCCAGAGGAAGCTGCAGGATGCCATGGAAACACCTCTGAGGTAAGACATCTCCCAGAGGAAGGAGCTGCTGGAGAAAACTGAAAGAGAAGCTACTGTGGTGGAAGAGGCAAGAGAGAGACTGGGGAGGCCCTGAGACCTCACCTGGAAGGACTCTTTCGGTGGTGCCCACTCCAGTGCAGGCAACGAGCTGGATACCTCTGTGCCTTTCTGAGCCTCAGCAAGTGCCAGGGCACCTGCTGGTGCCAGGGAGCATGGTGGGCAGCCCTGCTGGGCTTTCTGGCCCTGGAAAGTCTGTTTGCTTGAGCTTTGCATCAGCAGTGTCCTCCCCAGGGAGGAGTGGCACTGCTGTCGTCTCAGCCGAGGGACACAGAGCCTGGCAGGGACACCACAGCTTTGGGAGCAGCCCAAGGGGGGCCCTAGAAGTGCAGCCATGAAGGTGTGCCAGGCTCAGGTAGGAAAGTGGGACTGAAGTCCTTGGCACCAAGAGAAGGCACCCTAAAAAATGGCAGCTTGAGATGTCAGCACCAGCTGGGGCTGCAGAATGTTCTCACAGAGCCACACAACAGTTTGGGCTGGGAAAGACCTTCAAGGTTTAGTCCAAGCAGCAGCCCAAGCCCACCAGGGGCACCAAGCCCCGGCCCCAAGTGCCAGGGTGTCCCAGGTTGAGGCAGATCCTCTCTTGCCTCTCACTGGGGCAGGAAAATGAGACTCAAGACAAATGGGTTGCAGAAGGGAGGGAAAGCTTTAATGGGAAAGCAGGGAAGTGTTTCACAGAAGCTGCAAGCATAGCCCAAAGGAGCCCAAAGCACACAGGGTCCCTTACAGCACAGCCAGAAGCATCCCAGCATTTCCCTTCTCCCTGCCTGAGGGTACCCCCAAAACCCCCAGGGCTCTTTCTTCCCCCCCCCCCCCCCCCCCACTGTTAGGCTAACCTCAGCTGGCCAGATCTGAGCCTGCCCTTCCCCCTTCTCCTGCTGGCACTGGGCACAGCCAGGCCCAAGGGGCCATGAGACAACTCCCCTTCCATTAGCAGCTAGGGAGCATCTCCCACGGGAGCCCAGAGGGAGGAAAGAGGAAGTGTGAGACCTTGCAGATGGATTTATGGGGGGCAGGACATGCTGGGTATGGAATACACAGCTCCCTGTGTCCACCCCCTGGGCTGCACACTCAGGGCACCAGAGGTGCACCCCGTGTGCCAGCAGCAGGAGGCACCCAGCCCAAACTGCCACCAGTGCCATGGCCACAGGGCTGTGGGACACCTCCAGCCATGGGGACTCCACCACCTCCCTGGGCAGCCTCTGCCAGGCCCTCACCACTCTGACACCAAAGACATTTTGCCTCCTCTCCAACCTCAGCCTCCCCTGGCACAACTCCAGGCCAGTTCCTCTCCTTCCATCCCCTGAGCCTGGGCAGCAGAGCCCAGCCCCAACCTCCCTGCAGCCTCCTCTCAGGGAGCTGCAGAGAGCAAGGAGGTCTCTCCTCAGCCTCCTCTGCTCCAGGCTGCACACCCCCAGCTCCCTCAGCTGCTCCTCTCCAGACCCTTCCCCAGCTTGGTTGCCCTTCTCCAGCTCCTCAGGGTTCTGCTGGGAGTGAAGGGCCCATGACTGACCTCAGGATTCAAGGTGCAGCCCCAGCAGTGTGCCAGTGCCCAGAAGTGATTCTGGAGACCAGCTGCTGGCTGCAGGAGAAGCCAAGGAGCCATCCCCAGTGGCCACAAGGTGCCTGACCTGTGGGGCAGGTTCATTGCTGTGTGCTGCAAAGCTCAGCAGTGAGTTGAAGAAGGTTTCAGAGGCTGTAATTTAAGTGGCACCAGTCCTGCTTTCCCTTTTAAAGCTGTGGCAGCTGGAGGGACCTGGAAGGGTTGCTCAGGAAGGTGACAGATGAGAGGGAGCAGCACAGCTGACCTTGTCCTTGACTCTGCTACAACCTAAACCCTTCAGCTTCTTGGCAACACTTGTGGTGGGGCAAGGGAAGGAAGCCTCTGAAGCAAGCATGTCCTGATGAGACTCTGGGGCCTCTAATCTTGCAGTTCCCTCAGCTGCTGTGACTCCACCTGAAGCTTCCAGCTCGTTTCTCTTCTCTCCATAGCCAGCAGGCAGCACTGCAGCAGGCTGTGGCACTCTGGCAGCAGCAGTGCCCTCCTGCAGCCCCCGGCAGGGGCACCGCTCAGCCCGACCCCACGCCAGCCTGGGGGGGATGCAGGGCAGGTCCTGCCTGCCCAACCTGATCTCATAGTATCATAGTATCAGTCAGGGTGGGAAGGGACCACAAGGATCAGCCAGTTCCAACCCCCCTGCCATGGGCAGGGACACCCCACACTACATCAGGCTGCCCAGAGCCTCAGCCAGCCTGGCCTTAAACACCTCCAGGGACAGGGCCCCAACCACCTCCCTGGACAACCCATTCCAGGCCTTCACCACTCTCATGGGGAAGAACTTCCTCCTCACCTCCAGCTTCATTCCATTCCCCCCAGTCCTATCACTGCCTGAGATCCTGAGCAGTCCCTCCCCAGCCTCCCTGGAGCCCCCTGCAGATCCTGGAAGGCCACAATGAGGTCACCTCGGAGCCTTCTCTTCTGCAGACTGAACAGCCCCAACTCCTTCAGTCTGTCCTCACAGGAGAGGTGCTCCAGCCCTCTGCTCATCCTCCTGGTCCTTCTCTGGACACCTTCCAGCACCTCCAGGTCCCTCTTGCAATAGGGGCTCCAGAACTGGAGGCAGGACTCCAGCTGGGGTCTCCCCAGAGCTGAGCAGAGGGGGAGAATCACCTCCCTTGCCCTGCTGGCCACACTTCTCCTGCTGCAGCCCAGGCTCTGGTTGGCTTTCTGGGCTGCAAGTGCACACTGAGAGCTCCTGGTGAGCTTCTCCTTCCCCAGCACCCCCAAGGCTCTCTCCTCAGGGCTGCTTGCCAGCCAGTCCCTGCCCAGCCTGGATTTGTGCCTGGGGTCGCCTCCACCCAGCTGCAGGACCCTGCCCTTGGTCTTGTTGAACCTCCTGAGGCTGGCTTGTGCCCACCTCTCCAGCCTGCCCAGCTCCCTCTGGATGGATCCCTTCCCTCCAGCCTGTCTGCTGCACCACACAGCTTGGTGTCATCAGCAAACCTGCTGAGGGTGCACTCAGTGCCACTGCCCATGGCACCCACAGAGATGTTGAACAAGCCTGGTCCCAGGACTGATCCCTGAGGGACTCTGCTTGTCCCTGGCCTCCCCTGGGCCATGGAGCCATGGACAGCCACTCTCTGGGTGCAGCCATCAAGCCAGTTCTGTATCCATCTAGTGGTCACCCATCACACCCATGTGTCACCAGCCTGGAGAGCAGGCTGTGGTGCAGGACAGTGTGGAAGGCTTTGCTCAGGCCCAGGCAAACGACATCAGCTGCCCTCCCCTCAGCTATTGATGTTGTCACCTGTGCAGAGAAGGCCACCAGGTTGGTCAGGCAGGATTTGCCCTTGGTGAAGCCATGCTGACTGCTCCCAATCACCTCTTCACTCTTTTTCTGAGCCAGTAGTGCCTCCAGGAGGATCTGCTCCATGATCTTTCCAGGCACAGAGGTGAGACTGCCTGGCCTGGAGTTCCCTGCTTCCTCCTTCTTACCCTTTTTGAAAGGGCACTCCTTCCAAGGCAGGGTGAGCTGCCTGCAGGAGGGGAAAGCTGGGGCTGTTGTCTGCCTGGGCTTTGGAAAAGCCCTGGACACTGTTTCCCACTGAATTGTTGTGGCCAAGGTGGCTGCTGATGGCTTGGCTGAGCAGTGCTCTGCTGGCTACAGCACTGCCTGGGTGAAAGGGCCCAAAGAGTGCCCCAGAACGTTCACAGAGACACAGGATGGGAAGGGACCTCTGGAGATCATCCAGCCCAACCCCCCTGCCAGGGCAGGGCACCCAGGGCAGGGCACACAGGACACATCCAGGGGGGTTTGGATGTCTCCACAGGAGACTCCACAGCCTCTCTGGGCAGCCTGCTCCAGGGCTCAGCAGCCTCACAGGGACAAAGCTTTCCCTCCTGTTCCTGTGGCTCCTCCTCTGCTCCAGCTTGGCCTCAGTGCTCCTTGTGCTGTGCTTGGCCATCCCTGAGCAGAGCCTGGCTCCAGCCCTGCACACTGCAATCATCCCTCAGTCACCCCTCAGGCTCCTCCAAGCCCCTCAGCTGCCTCAGCCTGGCCTCACAGGAGAGGTTCCACTGCCTGCAGCAGCTCTGTGCCTCTGGGCTGGAGCTATGGCCACAGGGCTCTGGGACCCCTCCAGCCATGGGGACTCCACCACCTCCCTGGGCAGCCTCTGCCAGGCCCTGACCACTCTGACACCAAAGACATTTTGCCTCCTCTCCAACCTCAGCCTCCCCTGGCACAGCTCCAGGCCAGTTCCTCTCCTTCCATCCCCTGAGCCTGGGCAGCAGAGCCCAGCCCCAACCTCCCTGCAGCCTCCTCTGGGGGAGCTGCAGAGAGCAAGGAGGAGCCCTTGGAGGGTCCCTTCCAACCCGAGGCAGTCTCTGAATTCAAGTTGTTGAAGTTGTTCTCCACACTGGCAGCTTGTCCTGGCATGAACTTTTCCTGCCTTAGGGCATGCTCCCTGCCTTCCAAGTGCCCTTTCCTGTGCCTCTGCCTGTTGGGAGCTGGTTTTGTGTGGTTGGTTTGGTTGTTGTGGTTTGGTTTGCTCTGGTTTGGTTTGGTTTGGTCTATTTTGGTTTAGTTTGGTTTGGTTTTGGCTTCCAATGCCAAAATCTTTCCCTTTTCAGCCTAGAAAAGTGGAGAAGCCTCCCCCCAGTGTATTCCTGGGAGATCATGGAGTGGTCTGGGTTGGAAGGGACCTCCAAAGGTCATCCAGTCCAACCCCCTCTGCAGTCAGCAGGGACATCCCCAGCTAGACAGGAGGTCTACCAACACCACGAGGTGCAGGCAGCAATGCCCCCACCCCAGCTGTGCCCAAAGCCTGCCAGGCATGCACCACTTCCACTTCATCTTGCATTGCACAGCACTGAGCTCAGGCTAATCCTACCTCTTGGCTCAGACTACCTCCAGCTGCACTGTCTCCTGCTCTGGGTAGGTAGGAGGCTGAGCCCAGGGACCTCCAAGGTTATTCCATGATTCATTGCCACACTAAGCTGGCTGCATGAGGCCCAGGGAGAGAGGGGACCTGTGTGGGTGCTCAGATCATTCACATCTTAGACTCATGGGATTGGTTTGGTCTTTGAAATGTTCTCCTGGGGTCTCATTCTGGACAGCTTTGAAGTTGGCCAGTGGGCTCCTGGAAGGTGCAGCAAGGAGAAGTGTGGCCAGCAGGGCTAGGGAGGTTCTCCTCTCCCTCTGCTCTGCCCTGCTGAGACCACTCCTGGAGTATTGTGTCCAGTCTGGGGCTCCCCAGGTCAAGAGAGACAGAGACCTGCTGGAGAGAATCCAAGAGAGGCTCTGAGGATGCTGAAGGGAGTGGAACAGCTCAGCTGTGGAGAAAGGCTGAGAGGTGTTTAGTCTGGAGAGGAGAAGGCTGAGAGGGATCTGAGCAATGTCTGTCACTACCTGAGGGCTGGGGGCCAGGCTGGAGGTGCCAGGCTCCTTGGGGTGGTGCCCAGGGACAGGACAAGGACCAAAGGGGATGAGCTGAAGCCCAGGAGGCTCCACCTCAACAGGAGGAGAAAGTTGTTTGGTGTGAGGCTGCTGGAGGCCTGGGGCAGGCTGCCCAGAGGGGTCTGGAGAGTTTCCAAACCCACCTGGGTGTGTTCCTGGGTGCTCTGCCCTGGGTGATCCTGCTTTGCCAGGGGGGTTGGACTGGGTGACCTCCACAGGTCCCTTCCAACCCCTACCAGTCTCTGATTCTGTGACAGAACTGAAGGCTGGGATGCCAGCCAGAGGGACACCTGGGCAGGCTGGAGAAATGCATTGAAGAGAGCCTCAGGAGGGTCAGGAGGGCTGGGAGCCAGGCTGGAGGTGCCAGGCTCCTTGGGGTGGTGCCCAGGGGCAGGACAAGGATCAAAGGGGATGAGCTGGAGCCCAGGAGGTTCCACCTCAGCAGGAGGAGAAACTTCTTTGGTGTGAGGCTGCTGGAGGCCTGGAGCAGGCTGCCCAGAGAGGTTGTGGAGCCTCCTGGTGTGGAGAGCTTCCAACATCCCCTGGATGTGTTCCTATGTGCCCTGCCCTGGGTGCCCTGCTCTGGCAGGGGGCTTGGAGTGGGTGATCTCCAGAGGTCCCTTCCAACCCCTACCAGTCTCTGATTCTGTGACAAAACTGAAGGCTGGGATGCCAGCCAGAGGGACACCTGGGCTGGCTGGAGAAATGCACTGAAGAGAGCCTCAGGAGGGTCACTCTCTGCCCTCCTTTGCTTGCCCTTGCAAGGTGAGCTCTGTGACAAACATCTCCCCCAGCAGCTGCTCAAGCAGGGAGGTGGTTAACCTCCCAGCCAATTTCCAGCTGCATTCTGTGAGCAGGGCAGAAGTAAATGAAGCAGAGCAAGAAGGTTACCTGCAGCTAAAGGAGAAGAAGCTGGCATGGTTGGGTGACCCTTTGTAAGCTCCAGCATGGGGTAAGACCCACTGAAAGAGGGAACAATTAAGGTACCCAGGGCTTGACTGCAAGGCCCTGCCAGTGTCTTTTCATCTGCCATGATGAGAAAGGGGACATGGAGCTGCTGGAGAGGGCCCAAAGGAGGCCACAAAGATGATCAGAGGGATGAGGAACCTCCACTATGGGCACATCCTCAGCTGGAGCAGGTTGCCCAGGGCCCTGTCCAGCCTCACCTGGAATATCTCCATGGCTCAACCACCTCCCTGGGCAACCCGTTGCAGTGTTCCACCACCCTCCTAGTGCAGAACTTGCTCCTCACCTCCAGTCTCAGTCTGCTCTGCTCCATTCTGAAGCCATTGCCCCTGGTCCTGTCCCTGCAGGCCTTTGGGAGCAGTCTCTCTCCAGCCTTCTTGTAGCCCCCTTCAGGTCCTGGCAGGCTGCTGTTAGGTCTCCCCAGAGCCTTTTCTTCTCCAGGCTGATTTAGTGGACAGTGTCCCTGCCCAGATCATCATCACCAAAGGTCCTTCCCAACCTAAACCAATGGCAGGAGGTGAGAGTGCCACACACTTCATTTCACCTCACCAGAGCCCCTGAGGGCACCTTGCAAGGGTCATACAATCACAGGATGTAAGGCGTTGGAAGGGACCCTCAAAGGCCACCTTGTCCAAGCCCCCTGAAGTCAGCAGGACCATCTCCAACCAAGATCAGGCTGCCTTAAGCTCTTCACAATGAGGGTGGTGCAGGCTGCCCGGAGAGGTTGTGGGGTCTCCTTCTCTGGAGACATTCAAACCCCACCTGGACCTGTTCCTGTGTGCCCTGCCCTGGGTGAGCCTGCTCTGGCAGGGGGGTTGGGCTCTGGAGAGGTCCCTTCCAAGCCCCTGTGTGGTTCTGAACATAAAGAGTTGCTCCTCTGGTGGGAGCAGAAGCTGCCCCTTGGCTGCCCACCTCTCTCAGCAGCTTGCTGGAGGATTTGCCATATCTCCCCTGCTCTGGCCAGAGAAGAGGACACTGCTGTAGGAGGACAAATCATCAGCTGACCTCTGGCTGGCAGCTTCACTGGGGGCATTATTTGCCCTGACTCTCCTCTTTCATTCTTCCTGGAGCAGTGGCTGGAATGTTCTGCTGCCAAGTGAAAAGCACCAAAGGGATCACAGGGCTCAGGTGAACCCGGGGCAACAGATGAGGTTATGCAACCAGGAAAGGCTGAGGCTGCAGCAGGCAACTTCTCAGGGAGTCAACAGGATGCTGGGCAGCACCAGCAGAGACAAAGAGGCCATGGTCAGAGAAGCACAGAATTGGTTTGCTTGGAAAAGGCCTTCAAGATCATCCAGCCTGACCTAGAACACCTGGACAACCTGTTCCAGTGTCTCACCTTCCCAATGGCCAACCTAAAGTTACCCTGCTCTGGTTTAAAGCCATTCTCCCTGCTCCTGCCACTCCCAGCCCTTGTCAAAAGCACCTCCCCAGCTCTCCTGGAGCCCTCTTCAGGTCCTGGCAGGCTGCTTTGAGGTCTCCCTGGAGCCTTCTCTTCTCCAGGCTGCACAGCCCCAACTCCTTCAGCCTGTCCTCGTAGGAGAGGGGCTCCAGGTCAGCAACACTGCCACAGAAGAAGAAAGGCAGGACAGGAGGAAGCAGCCTCAAGCTGTGCCAGGGGAGGCTCAGGTTGGAGATGAGGAACAGTTTCATCCCAGGAAGGGTTCTCAGGCCCTGGCCCAGGATGCCCAGGGAGGTGGTGGAGTCTCCATCCCTGGAGGTGGTGCTGAGGGAGGTGGTTTGGTGCTGGGGGCTCAGCAGCACTGTGAGCTCTGGGGATGAGTGCTTGGACTTGGTGATCTCTAAGGTCTCTTCCTATCTCCCCAGTTCTATGGTTGCATTTTTAAGTGACCCACCCTAGATCCAGGAGCACAGAGGGCATCAACAGCAGGGATGAGAGCAGAAGGATTCCCCTCGAGTGCAGCTGCCTGCAGTTTCAGGTGATGTGTGAAGCTGCTTCAGCAGATGGAGCCCTTGCAGCACCCAGCCTGAGCTGCCAACTAGGCCAACTCAGCCCGTTCAGAGGCAGCAAAACAACTGGGATGGTGTTTGCAGAAGATCCCCTGGATGTCTCCAGGCAGATGTCTGTCATCCAGACATCTGCATGCTCTCAGAGCAAAGGGAGTGGCTCTCCCTGAAGCTCCTGGAACTGGCTTTCAGATGTATAGGATCCTTAGGAGCTATAGGATCAGAGGCAGATAAAGAACCTGGGGGTGCTGGTTGATAGCAGCTGAAGATGAGCCAGCAGTGTGCCCAGGTGGGCAAAAAGGCCACCAGCAGCCTGGCCTGGACCTGCAGTGGTGTGGCCAGCAGGAGCAGGGCAGGGATGGTGCCCCTGGGCTGGGCACTGGGGAGGGCACAGCTTGAATCCTGGCACCAGGTTTGGGCTCCTCACTCCCAGAAGGACTCTGAGGAGCTGGAGCAGGGCCAGGGAAGAGCAATCAAGCTGGGGAAGGGTCTGGAGAGCAGGGCTGGGTGGGGAGGAGCAGCTGAGGGAGCTGGGGGTGTGCAGCCTGGAGCAGAGGAGGCTGAGGGAGACCTCCTTGCTCTCTGCAGCTCCCTGAGAGGAGGCTGCAGGGAGGTTGGGGCTGGGCTCTGCTCCCCAGTCCCAGGGGATGGAAGGAGAGGAACTGGCCTGGAGCTGTGCCAGGGGAGGCTGAGGTTGGAGAGGAGGCAAAATGTCTTTGGTGTCAGAGTGGTCAGGGCCTGGCAGAGGCTGCCCAGGGAGGTGGTGGAGTCCCCATGGCTGGAGGTGTCCCAGAGCCCTGTGGCCATAGCTCCAGCCCAGAGGCACAGAGCTGCTGCAGGCAGTGGAACCTCTCCTGTGAGGCCAGGTTGAGGCAGCTGGGGCTCTGGGCTTGGAGCAGAGGAGCCTGAGGGCTGTCCTCAGGGCTTGGGGGTAAAGCTGTGCAGGGCTGGAGCCAGGCTCTGCTCAGGGATGGCCAAGCACAGCACCAGGGGCACTGGGGGCAAGCTGGAGCAGAGAAGGAGCCACAGGAACAGAAAGGAAAACTTTGTCCCTGGGAGGCTGCTGAGCCCTGGAGCAGGCTGCCCAGAGAGGCTGTGGAGTCTGCTCTGGAGCCTTTCCAACCCTCCCTGGCTGTGTTCCTGGGTGCCCTGCCCTGGGTGCCCTGCTCTGGCAGGGGGGTTGGACTGGGTGGTCCCCAGAGGTCCCTTCCAACCCCTCAGGTTGTGTGATTCTGTGAGTTGTGAGAAGGACTCTTCAAAGGTTCTGGGAAGGCAGCAGTGGTCATAAACTCAGGCAGAAGGCAGCAAGGGGGTCATGGTGCAACTGGAGTTTGAGATCAGTGGATTCATCATCCCCTGCTCAAGGACCTCATTCAGAAGCAGCAGCATCCCTCAAGGGTGTCTGTTGACATGAGACACTGCTGAAGGGCAATTGGGATTTCTTATCCCCTTGGTATGCAAACCCATCCTTATTTTTCCTGGTGGAGGCTACAGCCATCTCCACAAGGAGCAGAGATGATTCCACTGCTAGAGAAAGAGAGAACTGAGCCCTTCCACAACCCAACCATGCTACACAAGACCTGCTCCTGGGCTGCACTGGAGAAACTCAGCAAGCCTGCCCCAGAGATCATAGTATCATAGTATCAGTCAGGGTGGGAAGGGACCACAAGGATCAGCCAGTTCCAACCCCCCTGCCATGGGCAGGGACACCCCACACTACATCAGGCTGCCCAGAGCCTCAGCCAGCCTGGCCTCAAACACCTCCAGGGACAGGGCCCCAACCACCTCCCTGCACAACCCATTGCAGGGCTTCAACACTCTCATGGGGAAGAACTTCCTCCTCACCTCCAGCCTCAATCTCCCCACCTCCAGCTTCATTCCATTCCCCCTAGTCCTATCACTGCCTGAGATCCTGAGCAGTCCCTCCCCAGCCTCCTTGGAGCCCCCTGCAGATACTGGCATTACCTACCCACAAGAGCTCTCAATGCTGATTAGGAAATGCAAATGCTTTTGAACCACACTTCCAGGAGAAGGGATAAAAACAGTCTAAGGAGCATCAGAGAGCTCAGGGATATGGGCAGAGGATCTGTGTTCCAAGGTGTGGGCTTCTATCAGCAGGGGGCAGGAGGGGCCACTCTCAGAAGTGCTCTCACCCCCTGCCTGAGCTTTGCTCCTGCACTCAGCATCCTTCAGGCAGGATCAGACGGTGAGATGCTGGCACCACCGAAGCCAGCTGCACCATGCAGGGATCACGGGACAGCCAAGAGTAGATTGGGTTGGAAGGGACCTTTAAAGCTCATCCAGTCCAACCCCTCTGCACTCAAGCAGGGACATCTGCAGCTACAGCAGGTGGCTCAGAATCCCACAACAACCTGACCTGGAATGGGTGCAGGGGTGGGGCATCTGCCACCCCTCTGGGCAACCTGAACCAGTGTCTCACCCCCTCCACAGAGGAGACCTTCTGGTGGCCTTCCAGGATCTGCAGGGGGCTGCAAGAAAGCAGGGGAGGGACTTTGGAGGGGGTGAGGGAGGGACAGGACTTGGGGGGCTGGAGCAAAAGGAGAAGTGGGGAGCTGGAGATTGGCTGTGAGGAAGAAGTTGTTGGGCAGGAGGGTGGTGAGAGCCTGGCCCAGGCTGCCCAGGGAGGTGGTGGAAGCCTCCTGCTGATGCCTGGAGGTGTTTGCAGCCAGGCTGGAGGTGGCTGTGAGCAAGCTGCTGTGGGGTGAGGTGTCCCTGCCCATGGCACGGGCTTGGAGCTGGCTGAGCCTTGGGGTCCCTTCCAGCCCTGACAGTTCTCTGATTCTATGCTTCTCTCCAGTCTGTGAGCCCCAGGGTCTGCTTCCCTGGGCTGCTAGTCCAGCTCCATGTGCCAGAAAGGGGTTTGACTTGACACAAAGGTGGGAGGAGACCAAAGCCCCAGTTCCCTAATCCTCCATGCACAAACAGGCTCAGTTATCACAGAATCATAGAATCAGTAAGGTTGGAAAAGAGCTCAGAAATCATCCAGACCAACCTGCCACCCAACACCCACCTCAACCATGGCTCCAAGTGCCACATCCAAGCCTTTTCTGAACACCCCCAGGGATGGGGACCCCACCACCACCCTGGGCAGCACATCCCAAGAGCCAATCCCTCTGGGAAGAATTTCTTCCTCACCTCTAGCCTACACCTCCCCTGGCACAGCTTGAGACTGTGTCCTCTTGTTCTGGTGCTGGCTGCCTGGGAGAAGAGCCCAACCCCCACCTGGCTCCAACCTCCCTGCAGGGAGCTGGAGAGAGCAATAAGGTCTCCCCTGAGCCTCCTCTTCTCCAGGCCAAGCAACCCCAGCTCCCTCAGCCTCTCCTCATGACACAGGACATTGCTTTTCCTTTGGGAAGGTCTTGAAGTCATACTGCTGCCCAGCTCTCCTGGTTTGGGCTGCTGGGCTCACTGTGCAGACATGGAGGTTGGATGAGACAGGAATGTTGGTGACTGAGCCTGCAAAGGATGATTTTTATCAGGAGTAGCCTTGGTAGCCTTGCAGAAAGAGCTTCTGGAGACTGCTCTGGAACTCATTTGGGAAAGCTGCACAGACAGAAGGATTCCTTTGGCAAACAGGAAGACTTCCAGGCCTGGATCAGCAATGGTGTGGTCAGAAGGACCAGGGCAGCCAATGTGTCCTTCTGCTCAGCGCTGCTGAGGCCACACCATGAATCCTGGACTCCGTTTTGGCCTCCTCACTGCAATAAGGAAAGTGAGGGGCTGGAGTACACCTAAAGAAGTGTAACCCTCTCAAACAGCCTCTGAGCATCTCTGGGGCCTCCTCTGGAGCCTCTGCAGCAGCTCCAGGTCCTCCTTGTGCTGGGGGCCCCAGAGCTGGAGGCAGTGCTGCAGGTGGGGGCTGAGCAGAGCAGGGCAGAGGGGCAGAATCCCCTCCCTGTGCTGCTGCTCTCCCTGCTCTGGCTGCAGCTCAGCACTCAGCTGGCTCTGGGCTGCCAGGGCCCAGTGCTGGCTCCTGGGCACTTTGCCACCCCCTGGCACCCCCAAGGCCTTCCCCTCAAGATCTTCTCCAAGTCTTTGTACGATTCTACACAGGCAGCTGCCGGTGCAGCAGGGGCAATCGCAGGAGCATCGCTCGGCCGCCGTGCTGGGAGGAGCAGAGCCGGGGCTCGGCCGCCCGAGTCCGGGCTTCCGCCTGGGCTCCCCCCTCGCCTCCTATGCCCAGCTCCGGGCTCCCCTCGCCTCGGCAGCCTGCCCGCCCGTGCCCCGGGGCCGGCAGGCGGCAGGGTCAGCGCGGGTACGGCTCTGCCGGAGATACCCCGGGTGCCGTAGCTACCCCGGGTGCCGTAGCGGTGCCGGTACTGCTGGGAGGCGAAGCCGCAGATCTCAGACCGGCGACCCCCGGGCCGGAGGTGCCGGTGCCGGTACCGCTGGGAGGCGAAGCCGCAGCACTCAGACCGGCGACCCCCGGGCGGGAGGTGCCGGTACCGGTGCCGCTGGGAGGCGAAGCCGCAGCGCTCAGAGCGGGGCCCCGGGCGGGAGGCGAAGCCGCAGCGCTCAGAGCGGCGGCCCCGGGCGGGAGGCGAAGCCGCAGCGTTCAGAGCGTGGCACCGGGCGGGCGGTGCCGGTGCCGCTGGGAGGCGAAGCCGCAGCGCTCAGAGCGGGGCCCCGGGCGGGAGGTGCCGGTGCCGGTGCCGGTGCCGCTGGGAGGCGAAGCCGCAGCGCTCAGACCGGCGGCCCCGGGCGGGAGGTGACGGTGCCGGTACCGGTGCCGCTGGGAGGCGAAGCCGCAGCGCTCAGAGCGGCGGCCCCGGGCGGGCGGTGCAGCGGCGCAGGCGCAGCGGGCGGGGTCTGAGCGGCTTGCGCGGGAGGCTGCGGTGCCGCTGCGGGGCCATGTCCGAGGCGTATTTCCCCGTGGGTCCCGGGCTGGGCCTGGAGGAGAATTTCCTGTCGCTGGATGACATCCTGATGTCGCAGGAGAAGCTGCCGGGCCGCGCCGAGAGCGCCCTGCCGCGCCTGGCCTTCGCTTTGGGGCAGGGAGCCGCCGCCGGAGACTCCCTGCCGGAGGTAGCGGCGGCGGGGGGCGGAGGAAGGGAAGGGCTGCAGGTCCCGGCAGCCTCCGGCGGGGCTGGGCGGCTGCCCGGGGGTGGCTGCGCCGCGGCCGCTGAACCTGCGTGGCTCCGGGGGGTCCCCGCGTGGTTTCAGGACCCCGTGTGGCTCCGGAGGGTCCCCGCGTGGTTTCAGCACCCCGTGTGGCTCCGGGGGGTCTGGTGTGGCTCCGGGGCATCCCCGCGTGGTTTCAGGACCCCGTGTGGCTCCGGGGGGTCTGGTGTGGCTCCGGGGCATCCCCGCGTGGTTTCAGCACCCCATGTGGCTCCGGGGAGGGAAGGGGGGTGTGTGGGGGGTCTGTTATGGTTTCAGGACCCCGTGTAGCTCCTGGGATCATCCAGTCCAAGCCCCCTCCCAGAGCAGGGTCACCCAGGGTGGTCCACACGGGAATGCATCCAGGTGGCTTTGGAAAGGCTCCCGGGAAGGAGACTCCACAACCTCTCTGGGCAGCCTGCTCCAGGGCTCCGGCAGCCTCACTTCTTCGTGTTGAGGTGAAACCTTCTCTGTTCCAGTTTGCATGCACTGGTCCTTGGCTTATTGCTGTGCACCACCCCAAAGAGCTTGGCCCCCTCCCCTTGCCCCCCAGCCCTCAGCTATTGATAGACATTGATCAGATCCCTCTCAGCCTTCTCTTCTCCAGACTAAACAGCCCCAGGGCTCTCAGTCTCTCTTCGCAAGGGAGATGCTTAAGTGCCCTAAGCATCCTCCTGGCTCTCCCCTGGACTCTCTGCAGCAGTTCCCTGTCGCCCTTGACTTGGGGAGCCCAGAGCTGGACACAGCACTGCAGCTGTGGCCTCAGCAGGGCAGAGCAGAGGGGCAGCAGATCCTCCCCAGCCCTGCTGGCGACACTTCCCTTGCTGCACCCCAGGACCCCCTTGGCTCTCTTGGCCACCAGGGCACATTGCTGGCCTGTGGGGAGCTTGCTGCCCAGCAGCACCCCAAGGCCTTTCTCCATGTCCATGCTGATTGCAGGAGGGTTGGCCTGGATGATCTTTGGATCATATCACAGTCTCACAGTATCACCAGGGTTGGAGGAGACCTCGAGGATCATCGAGTCCAACTTGGCACCACAGACCTCATGACCAGACCATGGCACCAAGTGCCACATCGAACACCTCCAGGGATGGGGACTCCACCACCTTGAGGAGATCAAGAGGAGATTGGACGTGGCACTTGGTGCCATGGTCTGGTCATGGGGTCTGTGTTGATAGGTTGGACTCGATGATCCTCGAGGTCCTTTCCAACCTAAGTTATACTGTGATACTGTGATACCTCCCTGGGCAGCACATCCCCAGGGCCAACAACTGTCTCTGGGAAGAACTTTCTCCTCACCTCCAGCCTAAACCTCCCCTGGCACAGCTTGAGACTGTGTCCTCTTGTTCTGGTGCTGGGTGCCTGGGAGAAGAGCCCAACCCCCACCTGGCTCCAACCTCCCTGCAGGGAGTTGCAGAGAGCAAGAAGGTCTCCCCTGAGCCTCCTCTTCCCCAGGCTAAGCAACCCCAGCTCCCTCAGCCTCTCCTCACAGGGCTGTGCCCCAGACCCCTCCCCAGCTTTCTTGCCCTTCTCTGGACACCTTCCAGCAGCTCAACCTCTTTCCTAAGCTGAGGAGCCCAGAGCTGGACACAGGACTCAAGGGGTGGCCTGAGCAGTGCTGAGCACAGGGCAGGATGAGCTCCCTGCTCCTGCTGGCCACACTGCTCCTGACCCAGGCCAGGATGCCCTTGGCCTTCTTGGCCCCCTGGGCACACTGCTGCCTCCTGTTCAGACAGCTGTCAATCAGCACCCCCAGGTCCCTCTCTGCCTGGCTGCTCTCAGCCACTCTGCCCCCAGCCTGTAGCTCTGCCTGGGGTTGCTGTGGCCAAAGTGCAGCCCCTGGCACTTGGACTTGTTGAATGCCATCCTGGCAAGGTCCCTCTGCAGAGCCCTTCTGCCCTCTCACTGTCCAACCTCTGCTCCCAGCTTGCTGTCAGCTGCAAACTTGCTGATGTCTGACTCAATCCCCTCCTCCAGATCATCAGTGAAGATATTGATCAGGCTGGGGCCCAGCACTGCTCCCTGGGGCACACCACTGGTGCCTGGCTGCCAGCTGGCTGTGGCACCATTCACCACCACTCTCTGGGCTCAGCCTCCAGCCACTTCCTCACCCAGCTCAGAGTGCTGCTGTCCCAGCCAGGGGCTGACAGCTTGGCCAGGAGCTTGCTGCGGGGGATGGTGGCAAAGGCCTTGCTGAGGTCCAGGCAGACCACATCCACAGCCTGCCCCACAGCCTCCAGGCAGTCCCCTGGGCATAGAATGGCCTAGGCTGGAAGAGACCTTAGAGATCAGCTAATCCAACC
Source organism: Melanerpes formicivorus (assembly GCF_026170545.1). Taxonomy (NCBI): domain Eukaryota; kingdom Metazoa; phylum Chordata; class Aves; order Piciformes; family Picidae; genus Melanerpes; species Melanerpes formicivorus. The sequence goes on along the minus strand of NW_027142489.1, from coordinate 88,819 downwards.
TCCCACCAGCCCAGGTTGCTCAAAACCTCATCCAGCTTGGCTCTGAACATCTCCAGGGAGGAGGCATCCACAGCCTTTCTGTGTAGTCCATTCCAGACTCTTGCTACCCTCATGGCAAAGCCTTTCTTCCCCAGATCCAGTCTAAACCTCTTCTCCTTCCATTTCAATCCATCTTCCCTTGCCCTGAGGTGCCTTCCAACCCAGTCCATTCTCTGATCCTGTGATGATTTGGGGTTTTTTTTGCTCATTCATGCAGGGTTCCAAGCTAGAAATCCCTCTGTGGCTGGCCAAAGGTCTCCATGACAGCAAGAGAAGAATCATCTCTGTGGAGCTGCCCAAGATCTACAAGGAAGCCTGGAGGACAGTGATCAGTGCTGATGCCAACGTGGTGGATCTGCACAAAATGGGGCCCTACTACTATGGGTTTGGCTCCCAGCTCCTGAACTTTGACAATACAGAGAATCCTCAGATAGCTCAGAGTATCCTGCAGGCAAGTATCTGAACTGAGCCTTGGCATTGCTGCAGTGGGGCTCTTGGGTCGGGGCTGGGTTCAGCCTGGAGGAGAGAAGGCTCCAGGGAGAGCTCAGAGCAGCCTGCCAGGGCCTGAAGGGGCTCCAGGAGAGCTGGGGAGGGACTCTGGGCAAGGGCTGGGAGTGGCAGGAGCAGGGAGAATGGCTTGGAGCTGGGAGAGGGCAACCTAAGCCTCCCCTGGTACAACTCCAGCCCAGTTCCTCTCCTTCCATCCCCTGAACCTGGGGAGCAGAGCCCAACCCCAACCTCCCTGCAGCCTCCTCTCAGGGAGCTGCAGAGAGCAAGGAGGTCTCCCTCAGCCTCCTCTGCTCCAGGCTGCACACCCCCAGCTCCCTCAGCTGCTCCTCCCCAGCCCTGCTCTTCAGACCCTTCCCCAGCTCTGTTGTCCTTCTCTGGACCTGCTCCAGCTCCTCTGTCAGCTTCTTGGAGTGAGGAGCCCAGAACTGACCCCAGGATTCAAGCTGTGGCCTCAGCAGTGCTGAGTAGAGAGGGACAATCACATCCCTGACCTGCTGCCCACACTGTTCTGCCTCTCTGCTCTGCTCTGCTCAGCCCCCACCTGCAGCACTGCCTCCAGCTCTGGGGCCCCAGCACAAGAAGGACCTGGAGCTGCTGCAGAGGCTCCAGAACAGGCCACAGAGATGCTCAGAGAACCTCCCCTATAGGAACAGGTTGGGAGGGTTGGGGCTGTGCAGCCTGGAGAGGAGAAGGCTGCAGGCAGAGCTCAGAGCAACCTTGCAGGAGCTCCAGGAGAGCTGGGGAGGGACTCTGGGCAAGGGCTGGGAGTGGCAGGAGCAGGGAGAATGGCTTGGAGCTGGGAGAGGGCAGAGTGAGAGTGGAGAGGAGGAAGGAATGGTTGGCAGGGAGGCTGGGGAGAGCCTGGCACAGGCTGCCCAGGGAGGCTGTGGCTGCCCCCTGGCTGGAGGTGCTGAGGACCAGGCTGGATGAGGCCTTGAGCAGCCTGGGCTGGGGGGAGGGGTGCCTGGGCAGGGCAGGGGGTTTAGAACTAGGTGCTGCTGAAAGCTGAGGCCTCTGTCTTGGGGCTGGAGGAGCCTCTGGGTGTGTGAGAGCTGCTCTCTGCTCCCCCCCTGCAGACCTTCACCAGCAGGTTCCGCCGCGTCATGGACTCCTCTCAGAATGCCTACAACGAGGACACCTCTGCCCTGCTGGCTCGCCTGGATGAGCTGGAGAGGGCTCTCTTTCGAGCTGGCCAGAAGGGCCTCCACGACTTCCAGTGCTGGGAGAAGGGCCAAGCTGCCCAAATCACAGCCTCCCCTCTCCTCCAGAACTATGGCAAGAGGAAGTTCGCCGACCTGGATGCGTGAGAGGCCGCGGCGGGGAGGAGGAGGCTGGAGGCAGCGGAGAGGAGAGGAAGGAAGCAGCCCGGGGGAGGGGCAGGATCCTCCCTCTGCAGGAGCAGGGATTCTCTGGGGCATCTTAGGCTGCTGCCCATGGGGAAGGCAGACAGCAAGGGTGTGGAAAAACCAGCCCAGCCCAGCTCCATCCCAGCCACATCCCAGCTCCATCGTATCCTAGCTTCATCCGATCCTGGCTCCATCTCAGCCACATCCCAGCTCCATCCCATCCCAGCTCCATCTCAGCCACATCCCAGCTCCATCCTATCCCAGCTCCATCCCATCCTGGCTCCATCTCAGCCACATCCCAGCTCCATCCTATCCCAGCTCCATCCCATCCTGGCTCCATCTCAGCCACATCCCAGCTCCATCCTATCCCAGCTCCATCCCATCCCAGCTCCATCTCAGCCACATCCCAGCTCCATCCTATCCCAGCTCCATCCCATCCTGGCTCCATCTCAGCCACATCCCAGCTCCATCCTATCCCAGCTCCATCCCATCCTGGCTCCATCTCAGCCACATCCCAGCTCCATCTCAGCCACATCCCAGCCACATCCCATCCCAGCTCCATCTCAGCCACATCCCAGCTCCATCCCATCCTGGCTCCATCCCAGCCATATCCCATCCCAGCTCCATCTCAGCCACATCCCATCCCAGCTTCACCCCATTCCATCCCTGGATGGCTTCCCAGCTTGCTCATTCCTCACCTCCCTTCCCATCTTCCTCACTCCACTCCTTAGGATCTGCAGCTCAGGTGGCTGAAAGCCTCTGAGAGCACTTCCTGAAGGGATAACAAATATTCCTCAGCCTTTTCCCTTCCTAATTGCTGTCTCCAAGACTGGATCTGTTGGGGGGGGTTAAAGCTCCCCAAACCTCTCAATTCTCTCTGTTTCACCTTGCCCCTTCCCATTCCACCCTCTTGGGAGCAGCTGTTTCCAGTCTTCCCATCCTTGGGGGAGCCCCAGATGTTCTGTGTGTGGGGAACCCCCCAGATGGCACAAACTGCAGGGGATTTCCCCCCCTTTCTTAGGCACTGAGCTGGAGCAGCTGTTCCTTGGGGGCAGGGATCTCTGCTTTTGCTCTCTTCTGTCTCAGGGAGCAAGCAGAGTGGCCACCTGCAGCTGCCACCTGCCCCAGCCTCTCTCTCTCTTGCCCCCTTCCAGCCCTGGTAGCTTTGGTGCTGCCTGGGCTGGAGGATGTCCTTGTTTGATGCAGAGTGGCTGTTGTGGTGGCTGCTTCCCCTGATGGCTGCTGAGTTCCCCCACTCCAGGCACCAGAAGGCAGCAGAGAGTTAGGCTGGAGCAGAGCAGGAGCAGCAGCCTGGGTGGGAGCTGGTTCCCTCATGACCAACCTCTCAGCCAATTGCTTTGGGTGTTTGTCTTTGCCCCAGGAGGAACTCTGCTGCTTCCTAAAGCTGGTCAATAAAAGGACCAGAGAGCAAAGGAACTGAGCTTCCTCCCTTCTGATCCCCCCATGCTTAGCTCCTGCAGATGATCAGGGTGCTCCTCCCTTGGCAGCAGGGCTGGGACACCACCTGGGTGCTTCTGAGCTCCTGGAGAAGGTGGATCTGGCAGAGTGCCTAAGTGGGGGGAGCCAGATCCTGGTGAGCCTGAGTGCTTCAGCCTCTGGCAATCACTGGGAGGTGACAGCAAGACCTAAACCCTCCTGGAGGGGTTGGCAGTGGCCTTGCAGATGCTGGATGTCTCAGGCTGTGAGCCTCAGGCAGGGAGGGGGCTTGGCCTGCCCTCCAGAGCAGAGGAGGGGAAAGTCTTTTCCTCTGGGGAGGTGACAGTGTGCTGGCTCCACAGAGCCCTTTGGCACCTCCACCTCAGAGGGCTGCAGAGGCCCAGGCCTGTCCTGCTGCAGGAGGTGGGGCTGGGGGCTGTGCCTGCTGGAGTGGTGCCCCACAGGAGGACTGTGGTGTGGGGCAGGTTGTGCCTTTCCATGGAGCCTTTGGCTCTTTCCTGTGGGGTGTTTTTATTCTGTTGAATAAAGAATCTTTGCATTGAATCAAGTGGAAGGGGATACTTGTGGTGTGGAGTGGCTGCAGGTCCTTCAGAGAGCCAGGGAATGTCTTGGCTTGGAAGATCATCCAGCTCCAATCCCCTGCCCTGGGCAGGGACCCCTCCCCCCAGCCCAGGCTGCTCAAGGCCAGATCCAAACCTGCCCCTGAACACCTCCAGGGAGGAGGCAGCCACAGCCTCCCTGGGCAGCCTGTGCCAGGCTCTCCCCAGCCTCACTGTGCAGAATTCCTTCCTCCTCTCCACTCTCCCTCTGCCCTCTCCCAGCTCCCAGCCATTGTGCCTGGCTGCAGCCCAGCAGGAGCAGAGCTGGAGCTGTGCCTGTCCCTGACACTGCAGGAGGCACAGCTGAGCTTCCTGGTGGGGGATTCACGTTGGAATGGTTGGGGAAAGCTCACTTGAGCTTTGCATGAGCTTGGAAAGCCCTCAGCTCTTCTTCTTCATCTCCTCTGTCCTTACTTCCCCAAGCAGGTGAAGCAGCCAGGGAGGGTTGAGCCCCAGCTTGAATGTCTGCAGGGATGGAGCCTCCACCACCTCCCTGGGCAGCCTGGGCCAGGCTCTCCCCAGCCTCCCTCTGCACAACTTCCTCCTCAGCTCCAACCTAACTCTGCCCTGCTCCAGCTCCAAACCATTGCCCCTGGGCCTAGCCCCACAGCCCCTTCTGAGCAGTCCCTCCCCAGCCTGCCTGCAGCTGCCCTGCAGCTCTGCAGCTGCAGCTCTGAGCTCTGCCTGCAGCCTTCTCTCCTCCAGGCTGCACAGCCCCAGCTCTCCCAAGCCTGGCCCCAGGGCAGAGGTTCTGCAGCCTCTCAGCATCTCTGGGGCCTCCTCTGTAGCCTCTCCAGCAGCTCCAGGTCTCTCTTGTGCTGGGGTCCCAGGGCTGACCCCAGCCCTGCAGGTGAGGTCTCCCCAGAGCAGAGCAGAGGGGCAGGATCCTCTCTCTCCAGCTCTGGCCACACTGCTCTGGCTGCAGCCCAGGCTGCCCTTGGCCTCCTGTGCTGCCAGTGCCCAGTGCTGGCTCCTGTCCTGTGCTCCCCCAACCCCAGCACCCCCAAGTTCTTCTCTGGGCAGAACATATGATGTGTTGGCACAAACAGCAAATGAAGAGCCCAAGAAAGCTGACACAGGTTCCTCCCTTGAGCTTTTGCATGAGCCCCAGCTCTGTGAGCAGCAGTTCCCCCTCCCCCCCACCCCCAGCACACACTCAGGGAGGCTCTGCCTGATCTGAATTCCCCCTTCCACCAAAGGTGTTCCTGCCTTGGGCTGCTGTGCTCTGCACAAAGCCTTGGGCTGTCCTCTGGCAGAGGTTTCTTTCCAGTCAGCAGAAGGCAGGGGTTGGTTGCTTCTGCCAGCCTGGAGGCACTGAAGCTTGGCCTTGGTGACCTGGGATAAGAACTCACTTTCTGCAGGGCACCCCCAGGCAGGCTGGGGAGGGACTGCCCAGGAGGGGCTGTGGGCAGAGGCCCAGGGACAAAGGTTTGGAACTGGAGCAGGGCAGACTTAGGTTGGAGCTCAGGAGGCAGGAGAGGTGCAGGGGTGGTGGCAGCACTGCTGCCCCTTGTGCCACCCTGCTCAGCTGCACACAGAGCCCAGCAGCAGTGCCTGGGCAGCAGCTCTGCCAGCTGGAGAATCACAGGGCCACAGCATGGCTTGGGTTGGAAGGGACCTCAAAGATCATCCAGCATTGGCAGGGACCCCTGCCCCCAGCCCAGGCTGCTCAAGGCCTCATCCAGCCTGGTCCTCAGCACCTCCAGCCAGGGGGCAGCCACAGCCTCCCTGGGCAGCCTGTGCCAGGCTCTCCCCAGCCTCCCTGCCAACCATTCCTTCCTCCTCTCCACTCTCCCTCTGCCCTCTCCCAGCTCCAAGCCATTCTCCCTGCTCCTGCCACTCCCAGCCCTTGCCCACAGTCCCTCCCCAGCTCTCCTGGAGCCCTTCAGCTCCTGCAAGGTTGCTCTGAGCTCTGCCTGCAGCCTTCTCTCCTGCAGGCTGCACAGCCCCAACCCTCCCAGCCTGGCCCCACAGGGGAGGCTCTGCAGCCTCTCAGCATCCCTGTGGCCTCCTCTGGAGCCTCTGCAGCAGCTCCAGGTCCTCCTTGTGCTGGGGGCCCCAGAGCTGGAGGCAGTGCTGCAGGTGGGGGCTGAGCAGAGCAGAGCAGAGAGGCAGAACAGTGTGAGCAGCAGGTCAGGGATGTGATTGTCCCTCTCTACTCAGCACTGCTGAGGCCACAGCTTGAATCCTGGGGTCAGTTCTGGGCTCCTCACTCCAAGAAGCTGACAGAGGAGCTGGAGCAGGTCCAGAGAAGGACAACAGAGCTGGGGAAGGGTCTGGAGAGCAGGGCTGGGGAGGAGCAGCTGAGGGAGCTGGGGGTGTGCAGCCTGGAGCAGAGGAGGCTGAGGGAGACCTCCTTGCTCTCTGCAGCTCCCTGAGAGGAGGCTGCAGGGAGGTTGGGGTTGGGATCTAGAGGAGGCCACAGAGGTGCTCAGAGAATCTCCCATATAGGAACAGGCTGGGAGAGTTGGGGCTGTGCAGCCTGGAGAGGAGAAGGCTCCAGGCAGAGCTCAGAGCAGCTTGGTTGTGCTTCTCTGAACCTGCTCCAGCTCCTCTGTGAGTTTCTTGGAGTGAGGAGCCCAGAACTGACTCCAGGATTCAAGCTGTGGCCTCAGCAGTGCTGAGAGGGACAATCACATCCCTGACCTGCTGCTCACACTGTTCTGCCTCTCTGCCCTGTGCTCAGCCCCCAGCACTGCCTCCAGCCCTAGAGGGTGGCAAAGTGCCCAGGAGCCAGCACCGGGCCCTGGCAGCCCAGAGGCAGCTGAGTGCTGAGCTGCAGCCAGAGCAGGGAGAGCAGCAGCACAGGGAGGGGATTCTGCCCCTCTGCTCTGCTCTGCTCAGCCCCCACCTGCAGCACTGCCTCCAGCTCTGGGGCCCCCAGCACAAGGAGGACCTGGAGCTGCTGCAGAGGCTCCAGAGGAGGCCACAGAGATGCTCAGAGAACCTCCCCTATAGGAACAGGTTGGGAGAGCTGGGGCTGTTCAGCCTGGAGAGGAGAAAGCTCCAGGCAGAGCTCAGAGCAGCTTGGTTGCCCTTCTCTGGACCTGCTCCAGCTCATCAGTGTCCTCCCTGGAGTGTGTCCTTGCCACAGGGCTAGCTGGCAAACCTGGAGGAGGCATCCTGGCCCCAAGGGGTGAGGGAAAAGTGTGAAGGTCTGCAGCTCCCCAGCCTCCCAAAGGCTGGTGAAGGGCACAAGGCCCTGAGTCTGCCCTGCCAAGGCAGAGAGAGAGCATCCTGAGGCTGCTGGCACTGCTGGGCAGCCTGCCAGGAGAGAGAACTCTTCCAGAATAGAAACCTCCTAATCTCAGGGCCCTGCTGCTGCTGTCAGGGGCATGAATGGAGTGTTTGGGAAAGCAGAACAAACACCTTGGGCTTCTCCAAGGCTGTGCCACCCTTGGAATTTTCCATAGCAGCCAAGAGTGGGGCAGGGGTGGGGGCAGCACTGCTGCCCCTTGTGCCACCACTGCTGCCCCTTGGGCCACCACTGCTGCCCCTTGGGCCACCCTGCTCTGCTGTACACAGAGCCCAGCAGCAGTGCCTGGGCAGCAGCTCTGCCAGCTGGGGAATCACAGGGCCACAGCATGGCTTGGGTTGGGAGGGACCTCAAAGATCATCCAGATCAGCCCCAGCCTCCCTGGGCAACCTGTGCCAGTGTCTCTCCACCCTGACTCTGCAGAGCTCCAACCTAACTCTGCCCTGCTCCAGCTCCAAACCATTGCCCCTGGGCCTAGCCCCACAGCCCCTTCTGAGCAGTCCCTCCCCAGCCTGCCTGCAGCTGCCCTGCAGCTCTGCAGCTGCAGCTCTGAGCTCTGCCTGCAGCCTTCTCTCCTGCAGGCTGCACAGCCCCAGCTCTCCCAGCCTGGCCCCAGGGCAGAGGCTCTGCAGCCCTGTAATTGAGCCTGGAGATGAGGAAGAAATTGTTGGCATTGAGGCTGGGGAGATGCTGGAACAGGGAGGCTGTGGCTGTCCCTTCCCTGGAGGTGCTCAGGACCAGGCTGGATGAGGCCTTGAGCAGCCTGGGCTGGGGGGGGGGGGTCCCTGTCCATGGCAGGGGGCTGGAGCTGGCTGAGTTTTGAGCTCCCTTCCAACCCAAACCCATCCTCTGCTGACTCTGTGATTAACATCCCTGGCTGGAGCACTTTGCAAAGGCTTCCAGAGGTGTCTGTCCCCTTCACTGCTGCTGCTGCTGGAGACCTGAGGTGGAGCAGGGCTGAGCCAGAGCAGGGCTGTGCACTGTGGTGCTGTGCACTGGGCAGGTTCCAGTGAGCCCAGGAGGAGTGCTCCACTCTGGGAGCAGATCAGCAGCCCTGGGGGATGATTTCCCCAGCCTGCCTAGAGGCTGAGCTTTCAGTTTGGGCTCTCAGGTGCACAAAGGCAGCTCTGGCTGCCTGGCTGTGAGTCTCTCCTGTGCTGACATGAGCAGAATGGGCTGAGCTGAGCAGCTCATTGCCTCCCTGGGTGGCCAGGCCTCACCACGGCACTGCTCTGGACTTCCATCAGCATCCTCCCTGTGCAGCCCTGGGCATGGGATGGGATTGAAGCCCTGAGCAGCTCTGCAAAGTGATCCCAGGCTCAGCTCCTGGAGCTCCTGGCTGGGCCCCAGGTGGTGTCCAGCATCCTGGGGCTCCAGCTGAGTCAGCAGGGCAGGATGACACAGGGAAAGGAAAATCACAGCCTGTCAGTGCTTGGGCACAGCATCTGCTCCCCAGCAGAGGCCAATTTAATCTCTTTAGCAATTGCCTTGCTGGTGCCAATCAGCAGGATGCTAATTAATTGAGAGGCACTCAGCAGCCTTTGGAGATTCCCTCACGGCTGGAAGCAGAACCCTTTGGGCTTGGGCAGCTGGGGCTGGCTTCAGCAGCAGCTCTGCCTGGAGGGTGGAGGCCTTTGGGGGTGGTCTCAGCACCCCTCTGGCTGCTCATCCCTCTCTCCTGGGGGCTGCCTGGGGCTGGGGTATCCACCCCACGTCTGGGAGCAGCCAGGGAAGCCACCCACAACCTCCTCCTCCTCCTCCCTGCCTCTCAGCCAAGGGACACAGCAGCCCCTCTCACCCCAACCCCTTCCCCAGGCCCAGAGCTGGCTCCTCCTCCCCAGCCTTGCAAGCCCCCAGGCTGATTAAAGCCCAGCTTGCTAATTGCCAGCGACAGCTAATTGGGTTCCCTTTGCAGGCAGCTATCGATGGGCTGCTTGTGACTGGATCCACAGGGAAGGTCAGGCCCAGGCTGGGCCACGTTCCCCTTGGCTGCTCCATGCCAGGGGGTGGGAGGGGGCAGCAGGAGCTGTGCCAGGGGCAGTGGCACAGGCAGCAGCAGCAGCAGCACCGACGTCAAGCAGCAGCTCTGATGTCACAGGGCTGTAGCCCCGGGCTGCCTCTGCCACAGAGGGAGGTGGGGGCTCCAGCAAAGGGGAGGCTTTGGGACCCACTGCTGGCAACCACCCTCTGCAGGGCTGTCTGGCACAAGGGTTGGACCTAAAGCCCTCCAAGCTGGGAGGAGGGCAGAGCCCAGGCCAGCAGGGGGTGTCCAGCCTTCCCCAGTCCAAAGTGGTGACTTGGTTTTATCACAGGCTCAGAGAATGCTTTGGCTTGGAAAAGCCTTCTGGGGTCAGCCAGGCCAAGCAGCAGCCCAACCCCAGCCTGGGCACCAAACCCCCCATGGCCACAGGGCTCTGGGACCCCTCCAGCCATGGGGACTCCACCACCTCCCTGGGCAGCCTCTGCCAGGCCCTGACCACTCTGGGAGCACAGAAATTGTTCCTCCTCTCCAACCTCAGCCTCCCCTGGCACAGTTTCAGACCATTTCATAGAACCCCACAGCTGGCAGGGCTAGAAGGGAGCTCCAGGCTCAGCCAGCTCCAAGCCCCTGCCATGGGCAGGGACACCTCACCCCACAGCAGCTTGCTCACAGCCACCTCCAGCCTGGCTGCAAACACCTCCAGGCAGCAGCAGGAGGCTTCCACCACCTCCCTGGGCAGCCTGGGCCAGGCTCTCCCCACCCTCCTGCCCAACAACTTCTTCCTCACAGCCAATCTCCAGCTCCCCATACCAGCATCAGCTCCCTTGATAACAGCAACCTATGTGGAGTCCTGCCCCAGGGCTGCTCAGCCCCCAGAGGCTTCCTGGGGATGGTGGAATCACAGCATCAGAGAACTGTTTGTGTTGGAAAAGGCCTCTGAGGTCATCCAGTCCAACACCAACCCAACCCCCCCCCTGGCCCCCAGCCCCTGGCCCCCAGTGCCATGGCCACAGGGCTCTGCAGCCCCTCCAGCCATGGGGACTCCACCACCTCCCTGGGCAGCCTCTGCCAGGCCCTGACCACTCTGACACCAAAGGAATTGTTCCTCCTCTCCAACCTCAGCCTCCCCTGGCACAACTCCAGGCCAGTTCCTCTCCTTCCATCCCCTGAGCCTGGGCAGCAGAGCCCAGCCCCAACCTCCCTG